>NC_060195.1:52444492-52726992 GCF_021184085.1 Oncorhynchus gorbuscha | reverse complement strand
CACACACACACACACACACACACACACACACACACACACACACACACACACACACACACACACACACACACTCCTCATCCATTTCTCTTTTTCACCTAGTCCCCTCCCCATCTCCCTCCCTTCCACTCTCCATCTCTCTCAGTGGCGGTAATTTGGGAGTAATGAGAGCTGAGGAGAGCTGAGCTGAGTGGCCAGGGGGGTTGAAAGGAGCGAGAGAGGATCATATATTTACATCAGTCGCCGGTCGGCGCCCCTCTTTCAGGCCTGCCCTTTAGTCCAGTTTAAAGGAGCCCCAGACCAGGTCATTGTCCTGCCACAAGGCTTTATACCTAACCCCCCATCCTCCCTCCTACCAGAGAAAAGATGGGGGAGCCGGACCACATGGGAGCTAGAGGCAGTCTGCAGGCAGTGTCTCCTCTATCTAAATCCAGGAGCCCAATTTATTACAAACCCAGTGGTGGGAGTAAGAGAGAGATCGAGAGAGACAGAGAAAGATGAATTGGCGAAGGCACTAGAACAGTCTGCAGCACCAGGCCTCACCCTACTACAATCTGAAATCAAATGTCTACTGTTTGCTGATGATCTTGTGCTTCTGTCCCAAACCAAGGAGGGCCTACAGCAGCACCTAGATCTTCTGCACAGATTCTGCCAGACCTGGGAACCTGACAGTAAATATCAGACAAAAATAATGGTCTTCCAAAAAAGGTCCAGTTGCCATGACCACAAATACAAATTCCATCTATACACCGTTGTCCTAGAGCACACAAAGAAAGATACATACCTCGGCCTTACTTAAATGTAAATGTAAATGTAAACATCAGCGCCATAGGTAACAAAGCTGTGAAAGAAGGGCCTTCTATGCCATCAAAAGGATCATAAAATTCGACATACCAATTAGGATCTAGCTAAAAATACTTGAATCCGTTTTAGAACCCATTGCCCTTTATGGTTGTGAGGTCTGGAGTCTGCTCACCAACTAAGAATTCACAAAATGGGACAAACTCCAAATTGAGACTCTGCATGCACAATTTTGCAAAAATATCTTCAGTGTACAATGTATAACACCAAATAATGCATGCGGAGCAGAAATCCTTCAACCACCAAAAAGGAAGTGATTCCCAAACCTTCCATAACAAAGCCATCACCTACAGAAAGATGAACCTGGAGAAGAGTCCCCTAAGCAAGCTGGTCCTGGGGCTCTGTTCACAAACAAACCCCACAGAGTCCCAGGACAGCAACACAATTAGACCCAACCAAATCATGAGAAAACAAAAAGATAATTACTTTACATATTGGAAAAAATGTACAAAAAAACTGGGCAAACTAAAATGCTATTTCTCCCTAAACATAGAGTACACAGTGGCAGAATACCTGACCACTGTGACTGACCCAAAATTAAGGAAAGCTTTGACTATGTACAGACTCAGTGAGCATAGCCTTGCTATTGAGAAAGACCACCGTAGGCAGACCTAGCTCTCAAGAGAAGACAGGCTATGTGCACACAGCCCACAAAATGAGGTGGAAACTGAGCTGCACTTCCTAACCTCCTGCCAAACGTATGACCATATTAGAGGCATATATTTCCCTCAGATTACACAGATCGACAAATTTTGATAAACTCTCATATCTATTGGGTGAAATATCACAGTGTGCAGTCACAGCAGCAAGATTTGTGACCTGTTGCCCCATGAAAGGGGCATCCAGTGAAGAACAAACACCATTGTAAATATAACCCATATTTATGTTGATTTATTTTCCTTTTTGTACTTTAACTATTTGCACATCGTACAGTATATAGACATAATATGACATTTGAAATGTCTTTATTCTTTTGGAGTGTAATGTTTATGGTTCATTTTTTATTATTTATTTCATCTCATGTTTATTATCTATTTTAATTGCTTTGGCAATGTAAACCTATGATTCCCATGCCAATAAGGGGAGACAATAACCCCTGTGAATTGAGACAGAGAAAGAGAGAGAGAGAGAGAGAGAGAGAGAGAGAGAGAGAGAGAGAGAGAGAGAGAGAGAGAGAGAGAGAGAGAGAGAGACAGAGAAGACAGAGAAAGAGAGACAGAGAAAGAGAGACAGAGAACGAGAGAGAGAGACAGAGAACGAGAGAAAGAGAACAGAGAGAGAGAGAGAGAGAGAGAGAGAGAGAGAGAGAGAGAGAGAGAGAGAGAGAGAGAGAGAGAGAGAGAGAGAAAAGAACACAGATACACAGAGGAGAGAGAGGTAGTGAGAGAGAAGAGGAGAGAGAGAGAGAGAGAGAGAGAGAGAGAGAGAGAGAGAGAGAGAGAGAGAGAGAGAGAGAGAGAGAGAGAGAGAGAGAGAGAGAGAGACAGAGAAAGAGAGACAGAGAAAGACAGAGAAAGAGAGAGAGAGAGAAAGAGGATCACAGATACACAGAGGAGAGAGAGGTAGTGAGAGAGGAAGAGGGAGAGAGAGAGAGAGAAAGAGAGAGAGAGAGAGAGAGAGAGAGAGAGAGAGAGAGAGAGAGAGAGAGAGAGAGAGAGAGAGAGAGAGAGAGAGAGAGAGAGAGAGAGACAGAGAAAGAGAGACAGAGAAAGAGAGAGAGAGAGAGAGAGAAAGAGGATCACAGATACACAGAGGAGAGAGAGGTAGTGAGAGAGGAAGAGAGAGAGAGGAAATAAGAGAGAAAACAGAGAAGAAAACAACGGGTGGGGAAGCTATTATATGGCGTAGTAGCATCTGTGGCCCTCCGATTTCGAGTCTAAATGTGATTTTCCCTCCGTGCCGAGAGAGAACACTGAGCCAGACAGTCCCCTGGAAATTACCAGCCAAGTGAAATGGTAAACAGGCCAGAAGAAGCACACCAAATACGTCTGCCTTGCCAAGAGCCTCCTCTTTTACATACCATCAGTCTAGCCAATAAATTCCAACAGTGGCTAATTGAAGTGAAATGCCATTCTCAAGAGAACTGTAAATAGTGCCTCTCCTTCTAAATGTACTTATACATTGCACTGCTGTCCCCTGTGTTGTGTTGTGCAGCGCTGTGCTGTGCCATTCTGTGTTGTACTGTGCTGTGCCATTCTGTGTTGTACTGTGCTATGCCATTCTGTGTTGTACTGTGCTGTGTTTTGCTGTGTTCTGCTGTGTTGTGATTCTGTCACTCAGATTGACACTTGCTTGATAAGAGTGGCCACATCTCATCAGTCACCCCATTAATGTGTGTGCGTCTCTTCAGTCAGCTCATCCACAACAAGAGACAGGTCGCCTAAATACTACACTTCAAATCTGCCTTTCCTTTACATCATCACTATACCATGTATTGTGCCCCATTTTCTCCCAACACAAAAACATTACCATATGATGCATGCATGTACACTCCCAGCAGCACTATCACCTGTCTAATCATTGAGGTTGATACATTATTCAGCGTGATGACAAAATAACAAGGCTGATAGTCCACATGGTCATATGTCTGTTAGCTAGCTATCGTCTCTCTGCATCTAACGACTATGTTGGTATCAAGATCCAGTTCAGTTAAATCAATGTTGGTATGGAAATGGCAATAGGACAGGAGTGTTATTGTGTGGGTGGAGGAAATGAGGAGGAGAGGAGTGAGAGGAGAGAGGTTGAAGAGGGAGAGTGGTAAATCAAATGAATAAATGGCAGTGACCGAAGGTCCCTATGCATCGCTGTTCCTGGTCTACCCTTAATTACCTGCTTCCACCTCACTTCCTCTGAAGACTCAGAGAGCCAGAGCACGGTGACATCTCTCTCTCTCTCTCTCTCTCTCTCTCTCTCTCTCTCTCTCTCTCTCTCTCTCTCTCTCTCTCTCTCTCTCTCTCTCTCTCTCTCTCTCTCTCTCTCACACACACACACACACACACGCGCACACGCAAAAACACACACATCCCACTGGGCACGTCTAGTATTGATATACATTTGGTTGAGTTGTCAATTAACATGAATTCAACGTGAAATCAACCAAAAGGGGTGGAACCAAAAAGAGAGAAAACAAATGTATTCAACGTCATCACATTACATTTTTGGTTTAAAAATACATGGAAACAATGTTGATTCAACCAGTTTTTGCACAGTGGGATGCATGCTTGCTCGCATGCACACACACACACGCACACACACACGCACACACAAACACACACACACACACAGCGGCGGTTCGCTCATTTGGGCATTAGGGGCGGCACCCCACATGTAAATTTGTAAAAAAAAACACTTGTGATTTTCAAAAAAACAGTTGTATTTAAACAATAATATATTTTAGATAATTCATGGATTATGTTTTAAATGCTCATTAAAGTGTAGTAAATGTGTACATTTTCAAAAATATGTTGTTCAAAACAAGCTGTTCAGTTACTTACTACTCGGCCCCTCAGTGACTGCCAGCAGTAGCATCAGCTTCACATCCCTTTTACCAGGTATTTGCTATGAGGGGGAACTGCTAGCATAAATTATAACAGCACGAAATAAATGGACTGTGCTGGGGTACTCAAATGTGTGTTCAGTCAGAACTTCTGGGTCTGCTCTAGACTCGCTGCCAATATGTCTCTCGCGCCAGGCGGCTTACTTCCGCACGTGAAACTAGATCTGCTCTATCAGGTACAGATGGCGCTAAAGGAAGAAGCAAATAGCAAATTATAATTGTAAATAAATAGTCATAACAGTCATGGGAGCCTGGGACCTGATAAACTGGACATCTACATCCAGCAAGAGTCGAAGGACAGAGGGATACACAAGCTAGAACCTTCTCATGGCAGATCTGGTAGGGGGGGAAAAGCATGACTGTGGCTTGTTTCACCCCCTGTCGTTCATCACACTCTACTTTAAGTGACAGGGAAACATGTTTTGTGGACTAAAACAGCATAAATCTGGGTGTATCACAAAGCATGATCAAATTCATTAACCAGCTACGGTAATTATGAGAAACATTGATTCATATTTTGGTAGATCTTTTGGGTCATATTAACCAGTGAAATACCTTTGATAAACAGCTAATACGTTATTTCAAAATGAAGATTAACTGGCTAGCTCATCATGCTTTCTGACATTATGTTAGCTAGCTATCCCCAGTTATATAATGTGTTTTCACTTATTGCATCTTTATGCTTGTTGCGTTCTCCCTGGTGCACTTGTTTGTTCCTGAGCTGGCTGCTCGTTCTAAATAGTCTGATCTGTTCAAAGCAGTGTCAGCATGTGCAACAGTGGTCATTCGGTTTCTGACATGCAAAAGTGAAATAGGTGTATTTGTGCTGTTGTTCAAATGCACAGATCGCTTTATATATCTTCTCAAAGAAACTACCGCTAGTTCAAAAACTTGGCATCATATTTCTGTCATGCTGCTTTGTTGACAACTCCAACCACCTCATGTCCCAGTATTCAGCGAATCAGTGGCCGACCCTGCACACACACACGCACACACACACACACACACACACACACACACACACACACACACACACACACACACACACACACACACACACACACACACACACACACACACACACACACACACACACACACACACACACACACACACACACACACACACACACACACACACACACGTACTAGCATAATATATTTTTTTCCTTTCACTACTCCAACGAGCCCGACGCGAAGGATATGCTGCTTCCTCGGGAACAGATCCCTGTGATCTGCCGTGAAGAGCAGGTGGAGAAAGAGGGGCCGAAGAGCGGGCTGCCTTCTGAGAATAAACCCTCACTTCCCTCCATTCTGCTAGCAAACGTGCAATCTAATCTTTGGAGAATAAAATCGACGAGTTACGTGGAAGATTAAGCTGACAACGGGACATTAAAAACTGAAACATCTTATGCTTCACGGAGTCGTGGCGAAATGACGGCAATATCAACATACAGCTGGCTGGTTATACGATGTACCGGCAGGATAGAACAGCGGCGTCTGACTATGTATTTTTGTAAATAACAGCTGTTGAACAATATCTAAGGAAGTCTCAAGCTATTGCTCGCCAGAGGTAGAGAATCTCATGATAAACTGTAGACCACACTACTGCCGAGAGAGTTTTCATCTGTATTCTTTGTAACTGTTTACATACCACCACAGTCAGAGGCTGGCACTAAGACAGCATTGAATGAGCTGTATTCCACCCTAAGCAAACAAGAAAACACTCACCCAGAGGCGGCGCTCCAAGTAGTCGGGGACTTTAATACAGGGAAACCTAAGGGAAACCTATCCGTTTTACCAAATTTCTATCAGCATGTTAAATGTGCAACCAGAGGAAGAATAACTCTAGGCTACCTATACTCCACACACAGAGACGCATACAAAGCTCTCCCTTGCCCTCCATTTGGCAAATCTGACCATAATTCTATCCTCCTGATTCCTGCTTACAAGCAAAAATTAAATCAGGAAGCACCAGTGACTAGATCAATAAAAAAGTGGTCAGATGAAGCAGATGCCTAGCTACAGGACTGTTTTGCTAGCACAGGGATTCATTCAATGGCATTGAGGGGTACACCACATCAGTCATTCACTTCATCAACAAGTGCATCGCTGATGTCGTCCCCACAGTGACCGTACGTACATACCCCAACCAGAAGCCTTGGATTACAGGCAACATTGAGCTAGCAGCTAGAGCTGCCGCTTACAAGGAACGGGACTCTAACCCGGAAGCTTATCAGAAATCCCATTATGCCCTCCGACGAACCATCAAACAGGCAAAGCTTCAATACATGACTAAGATCGAATCATACTACACCAGCTCTGACGCTCGTTGCCGTGTAGCAGGGCTTGCAAACAATTACAGACTACAAAGGGAAGCACAGCCGAGAGCTGCCCAGTGACACGAGCCTACCAGACTAGCTAAACTACTTCTATGCTCGCTTCGAGGCAAATAACACTGAAACATGCATAAGAGCATCAGCTGTTCCGGAAGACTGTGATCATGCTCTCCACAGCCGTGAGTAAGACCTTTAAATAAGTCAACATTCACAAGGCCGCAGGGCCAGACAGATTACCAGAATGTGTACTGCGAGCATGTGCTGACCAATTGGCAAGTGTCTTCACTGACATTTTCAACCTCTCCCTGTCCGAGTCTGTAATACCAACATGTTTTAAGCAGACCACCATAGTGCCTATGCCCAAGAACACCAAGGTAGCCTGCCTAAATGACTACCGACCCGTAGCACTCATGTCTGTAGCCATGAAGTGCTTTTAAAGGCTGGTCATAGCTCAGATCAACACCATCATCCCAGAAACCCTAGACCCACTCCAATTTGCATACCGCCCCAACAGATTCACAGATGATGCAATCTCAATCTCTCTCTTTCCCACCTGGACAAAGGTAGACCTATGTGAGAATGCTATTCATTGACAACAGCTCAGCGTTCAACACCCTGGGACTGGATCCTGGACTTTCTGACGGGCCACCCCCAGGTGGTAAAGGTAGGTAACAACACATCCCCCACACTGATCCTCAACACAGGGGCCCCTCAGGGGTGCGTGCTCTGTCCCCTCCTGTATTCCCTGTTCACTCATGACTGCACAGCCAGGCACGACTCCAAAACCATCATTAAATTTGACAATGACGAGACAGCCTATAGGGAGGAGGTCAGAGACCTGGCCGTGTGTTGCCAGGATAACAACCTCTCCCTCAACGTGATCAAGACAAAGGAGATGATTGTGGACTACAGGAAGAAAAGGATCAAACATGCCCCCATTCTCAATGACGGGGCTGCAGTGGAGCAGGTTAGGAGTTTCCAGTTCCTTGGTATCCACATCACCAACAAACTAACATGGTCCAAGAACACCAAGACAGTCGTGAAGAGGGCACGACAAAACCTATTCCCCCTCAGGAGACTGAAAAGATTTGGCATGGGTCCTCAGATCCTCAAAAGGTTCTACAGCTGCACAATCTAGAGCATCCTGACTGGTTGCATCACTGCCTGGTATAGCAACTGCTCAGCCTCCGACCGCAAGGCACGACAGAGTGTAGTGCAAATGGCCCAGTACATCACTGGGGTCAAGCTTCCTGCCATCCAGGACCTCTATAGCAGGCGGTGTCAGAGGAAGGCCCTAAATATTGTCAAAGACTCCAGCCACCATAGTCATAGACTGTTCTCTCTGCTACCACACGGCAAGCTGTACCGGAGCGCCAAGTCTAGGTCCAAGAGACTTCTAAACAAACTCCTTAACATATAGTCACTGCTACTCTCTGTTGTCATCTATGCATAGACACTTTAATAACTATACCTACATGTACATACTATCTTATTTGTATTTTTTAAACTGCATTGATGGTTAGGGGCTCGTAAGTAAGCATTTCCCTGTAAGGTCTACACCAGTTGTATTTGGCACTTGTGACTGATTTGAAACACACACAAACTCTCCCTCTCTCTTTCTGACTCCTCCATCACGTGTCACTCTCTGTCTCTCTCTCCCTGTCTTTCCCTCCACGTGTACAGTATCTTTCTCTTCTTTTTGTCCCTCCCACCAATCCCTCTTTATTTTTTTGTCTTCATCACGCTTCCTTCTTCTCTCCCACCATTTCTATGCCTTCCCCTCTCTTTCTTTTTTGAGACTGTTAACTTCCTAGGGTTAGGTCACTTCTTTCTCCACTTCCTGTCTGAATGACGTGCCCAAGTAAACTGCCTGTAGCTCAGGCCCTGAAGCCAGGATATGCATATAAGAAATGTTAAAATAATGTAGGAGAATATAACACAATAGATATGGTAGGAGAAAAATCAAAGAAAAACCAACCAGAATTATTCTTTTTGAGAAACCATCCTCTTAGAAATGTAAGAGAAAGGTCATATTGAAAATTAGCTCCCTGAATGCAATTCCTATGGCTTCCATGGGGTGTCAGCAGTCTATGTTCAAGGTTTCAGGCTTGTAACTTCAAAAACGAATAAGAAATATCAGTTGTATTAGAGGATAGTCTTGGAAATTTGTGTTTGCGCACCATGAAGACATTACTCACCTGCTATTGAACATACTTCTTTCCGAAATAAATATTATACTTTGATTACAATTTAGGGTATCTGAGGAGTAAATAGAAACATTTTTGACTTGTTGAAACAATGTTTAGGGGTAGATTTTCCATTCTCTGCAAGTTGAATGAGTGGATTACCCAAATCAATGGCACCAATTAAACAGGCTTTTTGGGATATAAAGAAGGATTTTATCTAACAAACGACACTACATGTTATAGCTGGGACCCTTTGGATGACAAATCAGAGGAAGATTTTCAAAAATTAAGTGAATATTTAATCGTTATATATATGTGAATGTATGAAACCTGTGCCGGTGGATATGATTTAATGTAGGGCGCCGTCCTCAAACAATCGCATGTTGGCATGTTTTCGCTGTAATAGCTACTCTAAATCAGACACTGCATTTAGATTAACAAGAATTTAAGCTTTAAGCCGATATGACACGTATATGTACATAAATGTTTAAAATCCATTTTATTTATGATTCTATGCCTTCCCCTCTCTGTCTTTTTTGAGACTGTTAATAATGTCATGGTTCCACCTGTCACCAGAGGGCGGCAGAGACCTTCCTAGATACATTAATGACACTCAGGTGTGTCCTATTACTAATTATGATTTCCCTTTAAGAGAGGTGTGTTTTCTGTTTCCCTTTGCAGTAGCTGGATTTCGGTTCCCTGTGTGTTCTTCCCCAGAGTGAGTGGTCTAGCCCTAGTGTTGGTTGTTTTTCCAGTATTACTGTTATCGTTATGTTTTCATTTTTCAAGTAAAGTATTTACATTTATTCCAAATCATTGATTCCTTGTGTGGTTCATTCTCTGCACCTGGGTGCAACCTCACCACGTCACAAATACAAAGACACAGTGGAGCTGAAGGATGGGACTAAAAACAAACAAAAGACAACCATTGTAAAATATGCTGTAAAATGTACACTACCGGTCAAAAGTTTTAGAACACCTATACATTCAAGGGTTTTTCTTTATTTTTACTATTTTCTACATTGTAGAATAATAATGAAGACATCAAAACTGTTAAATAACACATATGGAATCATGTAATAACCAAAACAAGTGTTAAATAAATCTACATATATATATTCAAGTCCACACCTCTGAGTCACAAATATGACTTGCAACTCGACTTTGACTTTAACACCAATGACTCGTGACTTAACTTGGCCATTTGACTCGAACTGACTTGATACCCTCCCCAAGCCCAAATATGAAAGATTATGCTATTATAAAAAATGTGCAGCGCATCAACTCTTCATTTAACGGATTACAGTTTGAATTGGACAGAAGCCAATCAAATTGTGCCATTGGAGAAAAAGTTGTGTGTGGCAGGGCAGAGGAACGTCAGCAGGAGCATTCAGTTGGAGCCCATGGAAAGATACCCCAAATTATTATTTTCAGATATAAAGACTATGCTTTAGTCAACAAAAAAACGGATTGCAACATGCAAAACATGTGGGAAGAAAATTACAGACGGAGACGCAATAACTTCCAACTTTGTTTGACATTTGAAGCTGCACAAAGAAGGGTAAGTCGTGGCTAATATAGCCAACAGCTATATATATATAACTTTGCTAGTGTAGCATGTAGGCTAATGTAACATTAAATCAATGAGTCTCCACACAGTCAGTGCGGGAACGTGATCATTGCACCCAAGATTGAGCTACAACTGGCTAGGCAGTGGGTAGCCAAAATTGTGTGTGTGTGTGTGTGTGTGTGTGTGTGTGTGTGTGTGTGTGTGTGTGTGTGTGTGTGCGTGCGTGTGTGTGTGTGTGTGCGTGCGTGCGTGCGTGCGTGCGTGCGTGCGTGCGTGCGTGCGTGTGTGCGTGTGGTAAGGTTGGGCGATTGTGTACAAGCCTACTTCGCCCGATTGCGATCCTCGATAGTCGATCGCTATTGGGGCTACTGCCGCGGCTCAATTATTTTTTAAATGCTTATCTCTTACAGATTGTTCATCTGGATTTGTTCAAAAAGTGTCAGAAGTGCACCACAACAGTCTCCAATCTCACAGTTCATGGAGACCCGTGTAGGGCAGTACAGCATTAATCATCCACAGCAGAAAGCTCTCAACAAAGCAATACTGTCCAACCTGGTTATCGATTGCAACTGGCCTCTGTCTTTTGTGGGAAACAAGCGTTTCCATCACTTTCTGTCAGTGGTTGCCAGTAAGTACAGCCCAGTGTGTCGCAGACCATTGACATCAAAAGTAGAGAATCTGGCTACAGAGAGACGTTCAAAAGTGAAAGCTCAGTTGAGCAACACAGACCATGTTTCAGTCACAGTGGACATTTGGTCCGACCGAAAGATGAGGGGGTTCCTTGGTGTCACTGTGCACTGTACGGAGAAAGATGGAGAGAGGATACAGCTCAAGTCCAATCTCTTGGCCTGTGTCCGCTTCAAAAGCCCACACGTGGCCGAAAGAATCTGTGAGCAATTTGAGCCCATACGTGATGAGTACAGCATTGAAGATAAATTGGACTATATCATTAGTGACAATACTGCCAACATGAGAAAACCATTCACTGTGTGCTTCCCCATTGAACAAGAAGATGAAGTACATGACGAAGATCACCTTGATGGCCCAGGGCTCTGGAATGACCTAACCCTGGAAGACCAGCAAACAGTGGATGCTGCTATTGCAAAAAAACAGTGCTTGCAATGTTTTGCCCACACTCTCCAGCTGGTGGTGGGAGATGGCTAGAAAGAAACAAAAGTGATAACTCCTTCTCTTTCAAAGTTATCAAAAATCAGCTCACTGCTGCATACAAGCACAACATTCAGAGAGGTGTTTGAGGCTGAATTTGTGGAAAGAGGCATCCCTGCCACTGTCAACACAAGATGGAACTCAACACTGAGACAAATGAAGGCAGTTATCCAATGTGACCATCTAAAGCTCAATCATGTTCCAGAAAAGGCTGTGCACAAGTTGTTGTTCACAGTACGGGAGTTGAATACGTTGAAGGAGTTGGTGGACATCCGGAAGCCATTTGGAGAAGCAACAGATATGACACAGGGGGAGAAGATAGTCACAATCAGTTCTGTTGTTCTTTCTGTCCTGTCCCTGAATCACCACCTGGGGCAGCGGAAGCCTCAAGTCCATTTCCTGAGCGGCCTGGTCAGAAGTCTCCAGGCATCCCTGAACCAACTATTTATTGGAATCTTCATCAATGTGAAAATGGCCAGGACACAAGATGGAATCACTGCCCCCTTTTCAGATCCAGTCTACCTCAAAGCAGCTGCCTTGGATCCGGCTTTTTCTCTGATGTGGGTGGAGCACCATGTGCTGGTCAAGGAGGAGGTCAAGGAGGACTGAAAGGTCAATATTATTGAGTTTAATATAACTTTTTCTCATAATTGAATCCAATTGACTACAACAATAATACTTTTTCAGTGTAACCCACTGCATCACCAATACTCTAATACCAGCCTTTCTGCTATGCTTTTACATGTTTTGCCAGAACGGATTCTGCAAGATGCTACAGGGACTGAGCAAGCTGTGCCTCTTGTTAATGAGGAAGAGCAAGAGGATCATAGTCTTGGACAAGAAGAAGGGCTGTTTGCAGCATACTGTAAGGAGGCAGAAGAAAGCTGTTGTGACCACTCCAGCACTACAGCTAAGTGACAACCATGACATTTGTGAAGGACAGAATTCCCTCTTGTTCTGGGCAATGAACAGGAAGGCTCTTCCTTCACTGTCCCGAGTGGCCATCAGGGTCTTGGCAGTGCCTGCCTCCAGTGCTCCGGTGGAGTGTGTCTTCATCCATACTGCGTCCTCCTCATGCACAAATGACTGACAGACTTTGAATTTGGTATTTTGCAAATGCAATGCATCATAGGGCCCTGAGATAAGAGAGAAAACATGAAACTGTTTAGACATTACACACACACACACACACACACACACACACGCACACACACACACACACACACACACACACACACACACACACACACACACACACACACACACACACACACACACACACACACACACACACACACACACACACACACACACACACACACACACACACACACACACACACACACACACACACACACACACACACACACGTAGTCTCCATGTTCAGGTCTTATCTCCCATCTGTATTTTTTCTCAGACATTCAGGCCAGTGTTCAAATTGCAGGCCTACTTGAGGTTCAGTAACAGTTGTTTTGAAGCACCTTAAAAAAATGATGGTAACTTTATGTCAGGATTGTTTCAGGTGTCTAGAGTATATATGGAGAGAGAGACAGAGAGCACTACAATATTTTGTTTTTGCTGTCATATTGATGTGTCTTTCTCGTGGTTACCCATGTATTTCCATGGAGATATAAAGTTTATTTGGAAAGCAATAAATATATATGTTTTTTAACAGCATTCATGATTTGCTTGAATTTAATATACTAACTCTTCCTCTTGCTAAAAATATGAAATTGTATTACATTTGGTGAAGATCACATTATGACTTGAATAGGACTCAAAACTCAAAGTTTAGGACTTGAGACTTGACTTGTCACTTGTCGGTCTTGACTTGAGACTTGACTTGGGACTTGAGTGCTAAGACTTGAGACTTACATGTGACTTGTAAAACAATGACTTGGTCCCACCTCTGTATTTTATATTTGAGATTCTTCAAATAGCCACCATTTGCCTTGATGACAGCTTTGCACACTCCCGGCATTCTCTCAACCAGCTTCATGAGGTAGTCGCCTGAAATGCATTTCAATTAACAGGTTTACCTTCTTAAAAGTTCATTTGTGGAATTTCTTTCCTTCTTGATGCATTTGAGCCAATCAGTTGTGTTGTGACAAGGTAGGGGCTACACAGAAGATAGCCCTATTGTGGCAAGAAGAGCTCAAATAAGCAAAAATAAATGACAGTCCACCATTACTTTAAGACATGTTTGTTTACTACATTGTTTACTACATGGTTCCATATGTGTTATTTCATAGTTTTGATGTTGAAAATAGCTAAAATAAATAAAAACCCTTGATTGAGTAGGTGTTCTAAAAAGAGCATTTTTACCCAGAAAATATGGGGGACTGGAAATGATACAGACAATTACATTGATGGAAGCTGCAATATTGCAATATTAAAGCTGATCTACCCCCTAAAAAAATAGATAGATGATATTAAGATATATAATAATAATAATAATAATAATAATAATAATAATAATACAGAGACAGAAATACAGAAAGAGACAGTGGAGAGATAGATGGGAAGGGAGATAGCTGTGTCTGAGTGGGTGTGTGTTCTGATTCTGTACTCTGACTGAGAGGTCTCTCCAGACAGTGCACTATTTGTGTCATCCTACTCAGTTTCCCAGCTGTAATCGAAAGCCTAGCAGCCTGCTGTGATTTCATGCTCCAGGCAAGCTGCTCCCAGACCCTTATTTTACACCAATAAGAGCTCAACACACTCCCACAGTAACACAAAGACGTGCCTCATTGAGTTGTTCCTGTTTTAGAAACAATCCTCTTTAGAAAGAGCATTAATAATCAAACGGTTATGTTATGTTTTTGAGACCATGTGGCTATTTCATCCATATAATAACGGATTCCACGGGTACTGCCTTTGGACAAACTAAAGCCAGGATTCAATTCAAGGAGCATTATAGATAATTTACGCTTCAGCCGACCTGCGCAGTGTTTACCACGAATGTGATCTCCGCGAACATTAGGGAAAATGCCTTTAAAAGATGCCTTGTTGGTTGTATAGTGTGCTGCACTGCAACGCCTCGCATTGAAGCTCTGCCCAAGTGGCGGATCAAAAACAGTCATTGGTCGAAAACAAATTAAGCTCTTCCTGGAACAGACATACAGTGGACCATTTTTTTTTTTTTTTTTATAAAGAATGTCTGCCCTGTACAGCCACCTGATTTAGAACCACACACACACACACACACACACACACACACACACACACACACACACACACACACACACACACACACACACACACACACACACACACACACACACACACACACACACACACACACACACACACACACACACACACACACACACACACACACACACACACAGAGCTCTTCATTCATTACACAGTACCATACTCAAAAGCAACCAAATGAACACCACTTTAACCACTCGCACAACTTATGAGACTCCAAGACCCTGTGCATCAAAGCAGCATGTAAAATATGAATTCACAGTCAATCAAATCTTTATACAACAGTCAATACTTTGCCAATGAAATGACAATTGACATGAGGATGTCATCCATGACTACTAGGATACATACTGTCAACAAAACATCAATGGTAAGCTACCAGCAAACCACAACAACAAATCTCAAAACGCCGTCATTTGGGACAGCAAGCAAAGAAACTGCAGTCATGAGTCTCAATTGAAAGCAAATTGCAAAAGCATAAATTGCAAAAGCATAAAACAAAATCTATTGAGTGTTCTTAAAACACTTTCGGCTCCAGATAAAATTCCTGGGATTCCTCGCTGTCTGGCCTGGGTGCATCCCATTTGTGGGACTGTGAACACTGACAAGACCAACAACGAGGCAGGAGGACACAAAAAAAACTGCCATCCCCTGCTCCTTAAAGGGTTCATCTGCGATTCAAAGTACAACAAAGCGGCAACCCCACCTTTTTTGGTAAACAGCTGAGGGATGGGGCTGGATGGACAGTACTTGCATCCATAGCCCCGTCTAGGAATTTGAGAATGGTTGCATTTCTCCAGCCCCATCCCTCAGCTGTTGGCCAAAGAAAGTGTTGGGGTAAGGCTTTGTTGTTTAAATCCTAGATTTCACTTTTAAAGAATGGCATATGGCCACAATGGACATTCTGTTATGAGCTCTAAGACATTGGGGTTAGTAGGTCTATCTATATCACACCGAGGGCGAGTATAGTATACAGTATACACAGTCATTACTGTTTGGCATGGTTTCAAGTTTTAATGTCACGTGCACAAGTACAGTGAAATGCCTTTCTTGCAATCTCCAAAACCAACCAATACAGTACTCAATATCAATGTAGCACAAAAAAATAGCATAAGGTAGAACAAAAACGCAACATCAAATTACAAAAAAAGAAATAAGAAGAACACAGGAAAGGTAAGAAGATATACACAGGGTCAGTTCCAATACCAAATGTACAATGTGCAAAGATACTGGAGGGATAGAGGTAGATATATATATATAGGGGTAAGGTGACTAGGCATCAGGATATACACAAATAATGGCGAAAAGTATTTGGACACCTGCTCGTCGAACATCTCATTCCAAAATCATCTCATTCCACCTTTGCTGTTATAACAGTCTGCACTTTTCTTGAAAGGTTTCCAATACTATGTTGGAACATTGCTGAGGGGACTTTCTTCCATTCATCCACAAGAGCGTTAGTCAGGTCAGGCACTGATTTTGGGCGATTAGGCCTGGCTCGCAGTCGGTCTTCAACTTCATTCCAAAGATATACGATGAGGTAGAGATCAGGGCTCTGTGCAGTCCAGTTAAGTTCTTCCACACCAATCTCGACAACCATTTCTGTATGGACCTCTGTGCACTGGGGCATTGTCATGCTGAAACAGGAAAGGGCCTTCCCCAAACTGTTGCCACAAAGATGGAAGCACAAAATCATCTAGAATGTCATTGTATGCTGTAGTTTTAGGATATTCCTTTACTGGAACTAAAGGGCTTAGCCCGAACCAGGAAAAACAGCCCAGACCATTTGTCCCCCAACAAACTTTACAGTTGGCACTATGCATTGGGGCAGGTAGCGTTCTCCTGGCATCTGCCAAACCCAGATTTGTCCATTGGACTGCCAGATGGTGAACCGTGACTCATCACTCCAGAGAACGCATTTCCACTGCTACAGAGTCCAATGGCGGTGAGCTGTACACCACTCCAACCGACACTTGACATTGCGCATGATGATCTTAGGCTTGTGTGCGGCTGCTCGACCATGGAAACCGTATCCTGACAAACAGTTTGTGTGCTGACGTTGCTTCCAGAGGCAGTCTGGAACTGGTAGTGAGTGTTGGAACCGAGAACAGATGATTTTTACGCGCTACACGCTTCAACACTCGCTGGCCCCGTTCTGTGATGCTTGTGGGGCCTACAACTTCACGGCCGAGCCGTTGTTGCTCCTAGATGTTTCCACTTCACAATAACAACACTTACAGTTGACCGGGGCAGGTCTAGCAGGGAAGAAATGTGACGAACAAACTTGTTGGAAAGGTGGCATCCTATGACGGTGCCACGTTGAAAGTCACTGTGCTCTCCAGTACGGGCCATTCTTCTTTCACTGTTTCCTATGGAGATTGCATGGCTTTGTGCTCGATTTCATGCACCTGTCAGCAACGGGTGTGGCTGAAATAGCTGAATCAACTAATTTGAAGTAGTGTCCACATACCTTTGTATATACTTTGTAGTGTATGATAAAGTGTGTGTGCATATGTATAGAGTCAGTATAAATGTGTCTGCATGTTATGCGTGTTTTGGAGTGTCAGTGTGCGTGAGTGTGTAGAGTCCTGTGAGTGTGAACAAAAAAAATACAAGGGTCAACTCAGATAGTCTGTGTAGCTATTCTGTTAGCTATTTAGCAGTCTTATGGCTTTTGGGATACAAACTGTTCAGGAGCCTGTTGGTGTCAGACTTTAGACTTGATGCACCAGTACCGCTTGCCGTGCTAAAGCAGAGAGAAAAGTCTATGGCTTGGGTGGCTGGAGTCTTTAACGATTTTCTGTGATTTCCTTTCACACCGCCTGATATAGAGGTCCTGGGTGGCAGGGAGCTCAGCCCCAGTGATGTACTGGGCTGTCCACACCACCCTCTGCAGCGCCATGCGATCGAGGGGAATAATTTTGCACGCCCAATTTTTCAGGTTTTGATTTGTTAAAAAAGTTTGAAATATCCAATAAATGTCGTTCCACTTCATGATTGTGTCCCACTTGTTGTTGATACTTCACAAAAAAATACAGTTTTATATCTTTATGTTTGAAGCCTGAAATGTGGCAAAAGGTCGCAAAGTTCAAGGGGGCCGAATACTTTCGCAAGGCACTGTACATAAGGACAATTCAGAGTATGCTATTCTGTTATGGATTTATCTATATTACATGGATTTAATAGACTTTGTCAAATGTATCAGTGACGTGTAGGTTATGCATGGACGCCAGGAGATGCTAAATGTGTGTAACACCCTTTTAAAACATGTATTTAGAACTATGGTTTAATAGTAATAATAATATGTGGATGTATATTTTGTATACCATGTATACATTTAATCAGATTTGTTTTATTTTCATAAACTCTGTTTACTACAGCCTTTGCTGTTGGGCCTATGCTGGTTAAATTATTATGTACTGTTACCTTAAATATTTTGGGACATAGATGAAGCCGCTTCATCTATCTTTACCCCCTGCCAGCAAGCGACTGTGCTTGCGCCCGGCTCCCCGAGGGCCTGGTCCAGGGCCTGGTCCAGGTTTTCCGAACTCTCGGTTTCGCAGCCCGGAATCTCTATTGGACTGTGCGGCAAAGGCTGTAGCGGAGAAATGGGCCTTTGAGAGGGTGGAGGAGCGCTTCGAGCGGATCCCAGAGCCAGTACAGCGCCGTATAGTGTACTGGTCTTTTCCGAGGAACGAAAGGGAAATATGTATGTATTCGTCGTTTCAGTGCCGCGTCGCCGGCGAAGAGGGTCCGGCGGTAGGAACAGGGGCTCCCGCTGGATCCGGGGCTGTCCCTGGAGGGGTTACCAGTACGACGGGGGCAGCGGGCACCGGAGATGGACTGCCTTTCCGTCGGGGCATTCGGCTTTTAGAGACTGGTTGTGTGGAAAATGTCTTACAAGTCGACCATACAAACGCTCCACACCGCGTGGCCGCTGCCACCCTAATCTGGTGGTCCCAGCGCGCACGACCCACGTGGAGTTCCAGGTCTCCGGTAGCCTCTGGAACTGCCGATCTGCGGCCAACAAGGCAGAGTTCATCTCAGCCTATGCCTCCCTCCAGTCCCTCGACTTCTTGGCACTGACAGAAACATGGATCACCACAGATAACATTGCTACTCCTACTGCTCTCTCTTCGTCCGCCCACGTGTTCTCGCACACCCCGAGAGCTTCTGGTCAGAGGGGTGGTGGCATCGGGATCCTTATCTCTCCCAAGTGGTCATTCTCTCGTTCTCCCCTTACCCATCTGTCTATCGCCTCCTTTGAATTTCATGCTGTCACAGTTACCAGCCCTTTCAAGCTTAACATCCTTATCATTTATCGCCCTCCAGGTCCCCTCGGAGAGTTCATCAATGAGCTTGATGCATTGATAAGCTCCTTTCCTGAGGACGGCTCACCTCTCACAGTTCTGGGCGACTTTAACCTCCCCACGTCTACCTTTGACTCATTCCTCTCTGCCTCCTTTCCACTCCTCTCCTCTTTTGACCTCACCCTCTCACCTTCCCCCCCTACTCACAAGGCAGGGAATACGCTCGACCTCATCTTTACTAGATGCTGTTCTTCCACTAACCTCATTGCAACTCCCCTCCAAGTCTCCGACCACTACCTTGTATCCTTTTCCCTCTCGCTCTCATCCAACACTTCCCACACTGCCCCTACTCGGATGGTATCGCGCCGTCCCAACCTTCGCTCTCTCTCTCCCGCTACTCTCTCCTCTTCCATCCTATCATCTCTTCCCTCTGCTCAAACCTTCTCCAACCTATCTCCTGATTCTGCCTCCTCAACCCTCCTCTCCTCCCTTTCTGCATCCTTTGACTCTCTATGTCCCCTATCTTCCAGGCCGGCTCGGTCCTCCCCTCCCGCTCCGTGGCTTGACGACTCATTGCGAGCTCACAGAACAGGGCTCCGGGCAGCCGAGCGGAAATGGAGGAAAACTCGCCTCCCTGCGGACCTGGCATCCTTTCGCTCCCTCCTCTCTACATTTTCCTCCTCTGTCTCTGCTGCTAAAGCCACTTTCTACCACTCTAAATTCCAAGCATCTGCCTCTAACCCTAGGAAGCTCTTTGCCACCTTCTCCTCCCTCCTGAATCCTCCTCCCCCTCCCCCCTCCTCCCTCTCTGCAGATGACTTCGTCAACCATTTTGAAAAGAAGGTCGACGACATCCGATCCTCGTTTGCTAAGTCAAACGACACCGCTGGTTCTGCTCACACTGCCCTACCCTGTGCTCTGACCTCTTTCTCCCCTCTTTCTCCAGATGAAATCTCGCGTCTTGTGATGGCCGGCCGCCCAACAACCTGCCCGCTCGACCCTATCCCCTCCTCTCTTCTCCAGACCATTTCCAGAGACCTTCTCCCTTACCTCACCTCGCTCATCAACTTATCCCTGACCGCTGGCTACGTCCCTTCCGTCTTCAAGGGAGCGAGAGTTGCACCCCTTCTGAAAAAACCTACACTCGATCCCTCCGATGTTAACAACTACAGACCAGTATCCCTTATTTATTTTCTCTCCAAAACTCTTGAACGTGCCGTCCTTGGTCAGCTCTCCCGCTATCTCTCTCAGAATGACCTTCTTGATCCAAATCAGTCAGGTTTCAAGACTAGTCATTCAACTGAGACTGCTCTTCTCTGTATCACGGAGGCGCTCCGCACCGCTAAAGCTAACTCTCTCTCCTCTGCTCTCATCCTTCTAGACCTATCGGCTGCCTTCGATACTATGAACCATCAGATCCTCCTCTCCACCCTCTCCGAGTTGGGCATCTCCGGCGCTTGGATTGCGTCCTACCTGACAGGTCGCTCCTACCAGGTGGCGTGGCGAGAATCTGTCTCCTCACCACGCGCTCTCACCACTGGTGTCCCCCAGGGCTCTGTTCTAGGCCCTCTCCTATTCTCGCTATACACCAAGTCACTTGGCTCTGTCATAACCTCACATGGTCTCTCCTATCATTGCTATGCTGATGACACACAATTAATCTTCTCCTTTCCCCCTTCTGATGACCAGGTGGCGAATCGCATCTCTGCATGTCTGGCAGACATATCAGTGTGGATGACGGATCACCACCTCAAGCTGAACTTCGGCAAGACGGAGCTGCTCTTCCTCCCGGGGAAGGACTGCCCGTTCCATGATCTCGCCATCACGGTTGACAACTCCATTGTGTCCTCCTCCCAGAGCGCTAAGAACCTTGGCGTGATCCTGGACAACACCCTGTCGTTCTCAACTAACATCAAGGCGGTGGCCCGTTCCTGTAGGTTCATGCTCTACAACATCCGCAGAGTACGACCCTGCCTCACACAGGAAGCGGCGCAGGTCCTAATCCAGGCACTTATCATCTCCCGTCTGGATTACTGCAACTCGCTGTTGGCTGGGCTCCCTGCCTGTGCCATTAAACCCCTACAACTCATCCAGAACGCCGCAGCCCGTCTAGTGTTCAACCTTCTCAAGTTCTCTCACATCACCCCGCTCCTCCGCTCTCTCCACTGGCTTCCAGTTGAAGCTCGCATCCGCTACAAGACCATGGTGCTTGCCTACGGAGCTGTGAGGGGAACGGCACCTCAGTACCTCCAGGCTCTGATCAGGCCCTACACCCAAATAAGGGCACTGCGTTCATCCACCTCTGGCCTGCTCGCCTCCCTACCACTGAGGAAGTACAGTTCCCGCTCAGCCCAGTCAAAACTGTTCGCTGCTCTGGCTCCCCAATGGTGGAACAAACGCCCTCACGACGCCAGGACAGCGGAGTCAATCACCACCTTCCGGAGACACCTGAAACCCCACCTCTTTAAGGAATACTTAGGATAGGATAAAGTAATCCTTCTCACCCCCCCCCCTTAAAATATTTAGATGCACTATTGTAAAGTGGCTGTTCCACTGGATGTCATAAGGTGAATGCACCAATTTGTAAGTCGCTCTGGATAAGAGTGTCTGCTAAATGACTTAAATGTAATGTAATGTAATGATTGTTTGGGCCAATCAAGATGGATTATGGGTAGTGTGCAAAGGGCTTTGCAGGTTTTTTTCCGTTATTACTGGGAAGAGAGAGAGTAAGAGGGCTTCGCGGGTTTTTCCATTATTGTTGAGGAGAAAAAGAGAAAAGAAAGGAGAGATGTGAAACGGTAAAACATTTTGTGTACTAGAAATAGTTTATTCCCCGAAATATGTTTAACTGCACTCTACTCACCTGAGCAAAATAAGATTTATAGTTTAGTACTTTAGAGAGAGAGTCGTCTCGATTCGCTTGATGCTTGGCTGGAGGGTTCCAGACACTTCAGGAGCTAGCTTGGATTTGTTGGATCGGGGTCTGAAGAGAACGGCTTGGTCTGAGGGAATTAGATAGCTTCGTTGACGCTGGACATCGTTTTTTGGATTCATGCAGGGCACTTCTGCCAATTGGATTAGAAATAGGCAACGGCCTTGGAACTGTTGGTTTAATGTTTTTCTTCTACGAAACCGTGAATAACTGTGTGGTTAGTCTAATGTGTTTTTGAGCTCCAACGGCGCCAACAAACATTTTCAGTTTAGCACCCGGTTTTAGGTTAAACTGTCTTAAAATTGTATTGTGTCATGTGTATTGCAGATTGTATGTATGTAAGTGTATCATTCATCATTATTTTTCTACACGAACATTCTATCTTTCGGGAAGAGACCTGGTCTCTCTGGTTTTTCCCTAGCGAGTTAAGTCGTACCAGGTTTATTATATACTGAGAGTGTCCTTTTCACCATATTTACTGTATTGATTTATCTGAGCCTGTGGTGAAAGGGTTACATGTGTGTTTATGTTCATTAACAGTGAATTACTGTGAGACCGGCAGGTATTTGCTTTACAATCAGCGGCTGACAAATTTTAATGACCGCCACAGCCTTTATCTCAACCCGATCCACTGCCGCCCCGTCGATGTGGATGGGTGAGTGCTCACCCCTACGTTTCCTGTAGTCCACAATCAGCTCCTTGGTCTTACTGACGTTGAGGTTGTTGTCCCGGCACCACACTGCCAAGTCACTGACCTCATCGCCAGTGATCAGGCCTAACAACGTCATGTCGTCAGCAAATTCAATGATTGTGTTGTAGTCGTGCATGGAGGGCAGTCGTGGGTGAACAGGGAGTACAGGAAGGGACTAAGCACACACCCCTGTGGGGCTCTGTGTTGAGGGTCAGTGTGGCAGAGATGATGTTGCCTATCCTCACCACCTGGGGTCAGCCTGTCAGGAAGTCCAGAATCCAATTGCTTGCAGAGCGAAATGTTCAGTCCCAAGGTCCTAAGCTTGGTGACGAGCTTGGAGGAGACAGCCTTGAAAGTGTTGACTTAATTAAAAACCTTACTCACGTCGGCCTCGGCGAGCGAGATCACCCAGTCTTCTTGGTCAGTGGGGACCCTCATGCACGGTATGGTGTCGTTATTGTCAAAGCATGCTTAAAATGCATTGAGTTTGTCTAGAAAACAGACATCGTTGAGCACATCATGGCTGGGTATTCCTTTTTAATCCATAATGGACTGTAGCCCCTGCCATATGTTGGGGACGCCGAGCCTGTGTAGTATGATTCCACCTTATTCTTATATTGTCCTTTTGCTGGTTTAATGACTTATTGTGCTTGTTTATGTCCTCAGCCATAGCCTCAGGACTGTCTGGTAGCCTTGTGCTTCAGTTTAGCACCAAGCTCGGTGTTAATCCAGGGATTTTGATTGGGGAAGCAGCAAACCTTCACCGTGGGGACAACGTCCCCGATGCATTTCCTTTTGAAGCCAGTGACGGAGGTGTTTAGCTCGTCATTGTTATCGGCGGAGTCTCTGAACATATTCCAGTCAGTGCTAGCAAAGCAGTCCTGTAGCATAATCTCTGATTCTGATGACCATTTCTCAACAGAGCGAGTCACGGGTACTTCCTTTTTGACCTTCTGCTTGTAAAGGAAGCAGAAGTACGGAGTCATGATCTGATTTGCCGAATGGCAGACAAGGGAGGGCCTTATATGCTTGCTTGTGGGTAGAGTAACAGTGGTCTTTGACTTTAACGCCCAAAGTGGCAAAGGAGACGTGTTGATGGAAGTTGGGCATGATGTGTTTTAATAACATGGAATTCAAATCGGCAATGACAAGATAGACAGTCTCCAGGTGTATGTTTTCCTGCTTGTTTATAGTCTTCAATTAGGGCTTCACTCTGGCCTCTGTTGGAGGAGTGTGTAGGTGATACAGTGGGGAGAACAAGTATTTGATAGACTGCCGATTTTGCAGGTTTTCCTACTTACAAAGCATGTAGAGGTTGTCGTGGTAGATGTAATTTTTATCATAGGTACACTTCAACTGTGAGAGACGGAATCTCAAACAAAAATTCAGAAAATCACATTGTATGATTTTTAAGTAATTAATTTGCATTTTATTGCATGACATAAGTATTTGATCACCTACCAACCAGTAAGAATTCCGGCTCTCACAGTCCTGTTAGTTTTTCTTTAAGAAGCCCTCTTGTTCTCCACTCATTAGCTGTATTAACTGCACCTGTTTTAATTTGTTACCTGTATAAAAGACATCTGTCCACACACTCAATCAAACAGACTCCAACCTCTCCACAATGGCCAAGACCAGAGAGCTGTGTAAGGACATCAGGGATAAAATTGTAGACCTGCACAAGGCTGGGATGGGCTACAGGACAATAGGCAAGCAGCTTGGTGAGAAGGCAACAACTGTTGGCGCAATTATTAGAAAATGGAAGAAGTTCAAGATGACGGTCAGTCACCCTCGGTCTGGGGCTCCATGCAAGATCTCACCTCATGGGGCATCAATGATCATGAGGAAGGTGAGGGATCAGCCCAGAACTACACGGCAGGACCTGGTCAATGACCTGAAGAGAGCTGGGACCACAGTGTCAAAGAAAACCATTAGTAACACACTATGCTGTCATGGATTAAAATCCTGCAGCGCCCGCAAGGTCCCCCTGCTCCAGCCAGCACATGTCCAGGCCCATCTGAAGTTTGCCAATGACTATCTGGATGATCCAGAGGAGGAATGGGAGAAGGTCATGTGGTCTGATGAGACAAAAATAGAGCTTTTTGGTCTAAACTCCACTCGCCGTGTTTGGAGGAAGAAGTAGGATGAGTACAACCCCAAGAACAGCATCCCACCCATGAAGCATGGAGGTGGAAACATCATTCTTTGGGGATGCTATTCTGCAAAGGGGACAGGATGAATGCACCGTATTGAGGGGAGGATGTATGGGGCCATGTATCGCAAGATCTTGGCCAACAACCTCCTTCCCTCAGAAAGAGCATTGAAGATGGGTCGTGGCTGGGTCTTCCAGCATGACAATGACCCGAAACACACAGCCAGGGCAAATAAGGAGTGGCTCCGTAAGAAGCATCTCAAGGTCCTGGAGTGGCCTAGCCAGACTCCAGACCTGAACCCAATAGAACATCTTTGGATGGAGCTGAAAGTCCGTATTGCCCAGCGACAGCCCCGAAACCTGAAGGATCTGGAGAAGGTCTGTATGGAGGAGTGGGCCAAAATCCCTGCCACAGTGTGTGCAACCCTGGTCAAGAACTACAGGAAACGTATGATCTCTGTAATTGCAAACAAAGGTTTCTGTACCAAATATTAAGTTCTGCTTTTCGGATGTATCAAATACTTATGCGCTCAGTTGGTAGAGCATGGCGCTTGTAACACCAGGGTAGTGGGTTCGATCCCCGGGACCACCCATACGTAGAATGTATGCACACATGACTGTAAGTCGCTTTGGATAAAAGCGTCTGCTAAATGACATATATTATTATTATATTAAAATGCTAATTAATTACTTAAAAATCATGCAATGGGATTTTCTGGATTTTTGTTTTAGATTCTGTCTCTCACAGTTGAAGTGTACCTATGATAAAAATTACAGACCTCTACATGCTTTGTAAGTGGGAAAACCTGTAAAATCGGCAGTGTATCAAATACTTGTTCTGCCCACTGTATGCACATCCCACATTTCCCCACCAGTGCTGGGACAAGAAAGCTAGCCCCCCAGCCTGCCCATGACCCTGGGCCTCTCTTTGCAGCTGCTGCCCGGGGGCCTCTTTCCCCCAACTACACCCCTCAGCTCCTGGCCCTGGAGACTCTCTCTCCTACTCTCTCCACCTCTCTCACCCCCCTCACCCTGCCTCCCAGATAACAGAGCTCCTGCTCTGTGGAGGATCCGGGGACACTACCGCCACACGGGATCAAGTAACCGGTGGCCCCTCGTGTTGCCGGGACTACACAGAGAGCCAGTGAACATGCACTATAAGATTTACTGAGTCAGACACTAGGAGGCATGCAGGAAAGAGTGTGAACAATGCCACACCCAGCCACATAACAAATTCAATGCAGAAACAGACAAAAAGAGTCTCTCAGACATAGAGACAGACATGCTGTCATGTTGATACACTCTGCACACCTGGTGTAGCTCAGAAAACCAATCAAAATGTGTTAAACCTTTTTTAAATGAGGCAATATTCAACACTGCATGTTTGGGTGTTTGTGTGCCACAGGCCCAGTTTCCTGCCCATGGACTGACTGGTCTGAATGATTTAGCCCTGTGTGTTTATGGGTGCTGGTCAGTCTCAAATTAAACAGCCTTGACAGCTCACATTTCGTGTGTGTGTGTGTTTTAGATGCATGTTAGTGTGTTAGTGAGAGTGTGTGTGTGTATGTCATGAGAGAGAGTAAGAGAGCAAGATATGTATCCTGGACCTAAATATATGGCCTGTCCCAGACACACATGCATACCCACAACCACAACCTGCTTCTATATCTTATGTTTCACCAAGTCGTGGCTGAACGATTATATGGATAATATAGTTGGCTGGGTTTGTTATGCAGGTGAATGAGGACCCAAAAGCGACTTGGCGAAAACAGAGTCTTTAATCCAGTTTAAGGAAATAGCAATACTCCTAGACAAATCGGAGCGGTAAATAAAGCATAAAACAATTTCACTCGTAATCACGAGAACTGACTGGAGACTCGATAATAAACTGCAGGTTGCCTCGGGAAGGCACTTGACCGTAGCAGACTCAGACACCTGCTCACCACGCAGCATCTGAGGGAAACACGACACGACAGGGCGATACAAAGACACAGCACGGTGAACAATATACAAGGATCCGACAGGGCAGAAACGGAAAACAAGGGGAGAAATAGGGACTCTAATCAGGGGAAAAGATAGGGAACAGGTGTGGGAAGACTAAATGATTGATTAGGGGAATAGGAACAGCTGGGAGCAGGAACGGAACGATAGAGAGAGAGAAGAGAGAGAGGAAGGGAAAGAGAAAAAGGGGAACGAACCTAAAAAGACCAGCAGGGGGAAAACGAACAGAAGGAAAAGCAAAATGACAAGACAATATAAGACAAAACATGACAGTACCCCCCCACTCACCGAGCGCCTCCTGGCGCACTCGAGGAGGAATCCTGGCGGCAACGGAGGAAATCATCAATAAGTGAACGGTCCAGCACGTCCCGAGACGGAACCCAACTCCTCTCCTCAGGACCGTAACCCTCCCAATCCACTAAGTATTGGTGACCCCGTCCCGAGAACGCATGTCCATGATCTTACGTACCTTGTAAATAGGTGCGCTCTCGACAAGGACGGGAGGGGGAGGGGAAGACGAACGGGGTGCGAAGAAAGGGCTTGACACAGGAGACATGGAAGACAGGATGGATGCGACGAAGATGTCGCGGAAGAAGCAGTCGCACAGCGACAGGATTGACGACCTGGGAGACACGGAACGGACCAATGAACCGCGGAGTCAACTTACGAGAAGCTGTCGTAAGAGGAAGGTTGCGAGTGGAAAGCCACACTCTCTGGCCGCAACAATACCTTGGACTCTTAATCCTGCGTTTATTGGCGGCTCTCACAGTCTGTGCCCTGTAACGGCAAAGTGCAGACCTCACCCTCCTCCAGGTGCGCTCACAACGTTGGACAAACGCTTGAGCGGAGGGAACGCTGGACTCGGCAAGCTGGGATGAGAACAGAGGAGGCTGGTAACCCAGACTACTCTGAAACGGAGATAACCCGGTAGCAGACGAAGGAAGCGAGTTGTGAGCGTATTCTGCCCAGGGAGCTGTTCTGCCCAAGACGCAGGGTTTCTGAAAGAAAGGCTGCGTAGTATGCGACCAATCGTCTGATTGGCCCTCTCTGCTTGACCGTTAGACTGGGGATGAAACCCGGAAGAGAGACTGACGGACGCACCAATCAAACGACAGAACTCCCTCCAAAACTGTGACGTGAATTGCGGGCCTCTGTCTGAAACGGCGTCTAACGGGAGGCCATGAATTCTGAACACATTCTCGATGATGATTTGTGCCGTCTCCTTAGCGGAAGGAAGTTTAGCGAGGGGAATGAAATGTGCCGCCTTAGAGAACCTATCGACAACCGTAAGAATCACAGTCTTCCCCGCAGACAAAGGCAGACCGGTAATGAAGTCTAGGGCGATGTGAGACCATGGTCGAGAAGGAATGGGGAGCGGTCTGAGACGACCGGCAGGAGGAGAGTTACCCGACTTAGTCTGCGCGCAGTCCGAACAAGCAGCCACGAAACGGCGCGTGTCACGCTCCTGAGTCGGCCACCAAAAGCGCTGGCGAATAGACGCAAGAGTGCCTCGAACACCGGGATGACCAGCTAACTTGGCAGAGTGAGCCCACTGAAGAACAGCCAGACGAGTGGAAACAGGAACGAAAAGGAGGTTACTAGGACAAGCGCGCGGCGACGCAGTGTGCGTGAGTGCTTGCTTAACCTGTCTTTCAATTCCCCAGACTGTCAACCCGACAACACGCCCATAAGGAAGAATCCCTCGGGATCAGTAGAAGCCACAGAAGAACTAAACAGACGGGATAAGGCATCAGGCTTGGTGTTTTTGCTACCCGGACGGTAAGAAATCACAAACTCGAAACGAGCGAAAAACAACGCCCAACGAGCTTGACGGGCATTAAGTCGTTTGGCAGAACGGATGTACTCAAGGTTCTTATGGTCTGTCCAAACGACAAAAGGAACGGTCGCCCCCTCCAACCACTGTCGCCATTCGCCTAGGGCTAAGCGGATGGCGAGCAGTTCACGGTTACCCACATCATAGTTGCGCTCAGATGGCGACAGGCGATGAGAAAAATAAGCGCAAGGATGAACCTTATCGTCAGACTGGAAGCGCTGGGATAGAATGGCTCCCACGCCTACCTCTGAAGCGTCAACCTCGACAATGAATTGTCTAGTGACGTCAGGAGTAACGAGGATAGGAGCGGACGTAAAACGTTCTTTTAGAAGATCAAAAGCTCCCTGGGCGGAACCGGACCACTTAAAACACGTCTTGACAGAAGTAAGAGCTGTGAGAGGGGCAGCAACTTGACCGAAATTACGAATGAAACGCTGATAGAAATTAGCGAAACCTAAAAAGCGCTGCAACTCGACACGTGACCTTGGAACGGGCCAATCACTGACAGCTTGGACCTTAGCGGAATCCATCTGAATGCCTTCAGCGGAAATAACGGAACCGAGAAAAGTAACGGAGGAGACATGAAAAGAGCACTTCTCAGCCTTTACATAGAGACAATTCTCTAAAAGGCGCTGTAGAACACGTCGAACGTGCTGAACATGAATCTCGAGTGACGGTGAAAAAATCAGGATATCGTCAAGATAGACAAAAACAAAGATGTTCAGCATGTCTCTCAGAACATCATTAACTAATGCCTGAAAAACAGCTGGCGCATTGGCGAGACCAAACGGCAGAACCCGGTACTCAAAATGCCCTAACGGAGTGTTAAACGCCGTTTTCCACTCGTCCCCCTCTCTGATGCGCACGAGATGGTAAGCGTTACGAAGGTCCAACTTAGTAAAGCACCTGGCTCCCTGCAGAATCTCGAAGGCTGATGACATAAGGGGAAGCGGATAACGATTCTTAACCGTTATGTCATTCAGCCCTCGATAATCCACGCAGGGGCGCAGAGTACCGTCCTTTTTCTTAACAAAAAAACCCCCGCCCCGGCCGGAGAGGAAGAAGGCACTATGGTACCGGCGTCAAGAGACACAGACAAATAATCCTCGAGAGCCTTATGTTCGGGAGCCGACAGAGAGTATAGTCTACCCCGAGGAGGAGTGGTCCCCGGAAGGAGATCAATACTACAATCATACGACCGGTGAGGAGGAAGGGAGTTGGCTCGGGACCGACTGAAGACCGTGCGCAGATCATGATATTCCTCCGGCACTCCTGTCAAATCGCCAGGTTCCTCCTGAGAAGTGGGGACAGAAGAAATGGGAGGGATGGCAGACATTAAACACTTCACATGACAAGAAACGTTCCAGGATAGGATAGAATTACTAGACCAATTAATAGAAGGATTATGACATACTAGCCAGGGATGACCCAAAACAACAGGTGTAAAAGGTGAACGAAAAATCAAAAAAGAAATAGTCTCACTGTGGTTACCAGATACTGTGAGGGTTAAAGGTAGTGTCTCAAATCTGATACTGGGAAGATGACTACCATCTAAGGCGAACATGGGCATAGGCTTGTCTAACTGTCTGAAAGGAATGTCATGTTTCCGAGCCCATGCTTCGTCCATGAAACAACCCTCAGCCCCAGAGTATATCAAGGCACTGCATGTAGCACCCGAACCGGTCCAGCGTAGATGGACCGACATAGTAGTACAGGATCTAGATGGAGAGACCTGAGTAGTAGCGCTCACCAGTAGCCCTCCGCTTACTGATGAGCTCTGGCTTTACTGGACATGAATTGACAAAATGTCCATCAAATCCGCAATAGAGGCACAGGCGGTTGGTGATCCTCCGTTCCCTCTCCTTAGTCGAGATGCGAATACCTCCCAGCTGCATGGGCTCAGTCTCTGAGCCAGAGGAGGGAGATGGTTGCGATGCGGAGCAGGGAAACACCGTTGACGCGAGCTCTCTTCCACGAGCTTGGTGACGAAGATCTACCCGTCGTTCTATGCGGATGGCGAGAGCAATCAAAGAGTCCACACTGGAAGGAACCTCCCGGGAGAGAATCTCATCTTTGACCACTGCGTGAAGTCCCTCCAGAAAACGAGCGAGCAGCGCCGGCTCGTTCCAGTCACTAGAGGCAGCAAGAGTGCGAAACTCTATAGAGTAATCCGTTATGGATCGATCACCTTGGCATAGGGAAGCCAGGGCCCTAGAAGCCTCCCTACCAAAAACTGAACGGTCAAAAACCCGAATCATCTCCTCTTTAAAGTTCTGGTAATTGTTTGAACAATCAGCCCTTGCCTCCCAGATAGCTGTGCCCCACTCTCGAGCCCGGCCAGTAAGGAGTGAAATGACGTAAGCAACCCGAGCTCTCTCTCTAGAGTATGTGTTGGGTTGGAGAGAGAACACAATATCACACTGGGTGAGAAAGGAGCGGCACTCCTTGGGCTGCCCGGAGTAGCAAGGTGGGTTATTAACCCTAGGTTCCGGAGGCTCGGCAGACCAGGAAGTAACAGGTGGCACGAGACGAAGACTCTGGAACTGTCCAGAGAGGTCGGAAACCTGAGCGGCCAGGTTCTCCATGGCATGACGAGCAGCAGACAATTCCTGCTCGTGTCTGCCGAGCATGGCTCCTTGGATCTCGACGGCAGTGTTACGAGCGTCTGTAGTCGCTGGGTCCATTCTTTGGTCGGATCCTTCTGTTATGCAGGTGAATGAGGACCCAAAAGCGACTTGGCGAAACTAGCAGGGGGAAAACGAACAGAAGGAAAAGCAAAATGACAAGACAATATAAGACAAAACATGACAGGGTTTTTGGTGCATCTGCAAGACAGAACAGCTGCCTCCCGTAAGACGAGGGGTGTTGGTCTGTGTCTATTTGTCAATAACATCTGGAGCGCAAAATCTAATATCAAAGAAGTCTCAAGGTTTTGCTCGCCTGAGGTAGAGTACCTGTCATGTTTTGTCATTTATTATCTTGTCTTGTCCCTGTGCTTCCCATTCTATTCGTTTCCCTCTGCTGGTCTTATTAGGTTCTTTCCCTCTTTCTATCCCTCTCTCTCCCCCTCCCTCTCTCACTCTCTCGCTCTCTCTTCTCTCTATCGTTCCGTTCCTGCTCCCAGCTGTTCCTATTCCCCTAATCACCATTTAGTCTTCCCACACCTGTTCCCGATCCTTTTCCCTGATTAGAGTCCCTATTTCACTCCTTGTTTCCCGTACCTGCCCCGTCGGATCCTCATTTATAATTCACCGTGCTGTGTCAATGTTTTGCCCTGTCGTGTCGTGTTTCCCTCAGATGCTGCGTGGTGAGCAGGTGTCTGAGTCTGCTAGGTTCAAGTGCCTTCCCGAGGCAACCTGCATTTCTCGATCAAGTCTCCAGTCTGTTCTTGTCTTTACGTGTAGTATTATGCTTTTTGTTTTGTAAAGTTTATTCTGGATTAAATACTCTGTTTTCGCCAAGTCGCTTTTGGGTCCTCATTCACCTGCATGACAGAAGGATCCGACCGAGGAATGGACCCAGCGACTACAGACGCTCGTAACACTGCCGTCGAGATCCAAGGAGCCATGCTCGGCAGACACGAGCAGGAATTGTCTGCTGCTCGCCATGCCGTGGAGAACCTGGCCGCTCAGGTTTCCGACCTCTCTGGACAGTTCCAGAGTCTTCGTCTCGTGCCACCTGTTACTTCCTGGCCTGCCGAGCCTCCAGAACCTAGGGTTAATAACCCACCTTGCTACTCCGGGCAGCCCACTGAGTGCCGCTCCTTTCTCACCCAGTGTGAGATTGTGTTCTCTCTCCAACCCAACACATACTCTAGAGAGAGCTCGGGTTGCTTACGTCATTTCACTCCTTACTGGCCGGGCCCGAGAGTGGGGCACAGCTATCTGGGAGGCAAGGGCTGATTGTTCTAACAATTACCAGAACTTTAAAGAGGAGATGATTCGGGTTTTTGACCGTTCAGTTTTTGGTGGGGAGGCTTCTAGGGTCCTGGCTTCCCTATGCCAAGGTGATCGATCCATAACGGATTACTCTATAGAGTTTCGTACTCTTGCTGCCTCTAGTGACTGGAACGAGCCGGCGCTGCTCGCTCGTTTTCTGGAGGGACTCCACACAGTGGTCAAAGATGAGATTCTCTCTCGGGAGGTTCCTTCCTGTGTGGACTCTTTGATTGCTCTCGCCATCCGCATAGAACGACGGGTAGATCTTCGTCACCAGGCTCGTGGAAGAGAGCTCGCATCAACGGTGTTTCCCTGCTCCGCATCGCAACCATCTCCCTCCTCTGGCTCTGAGACTGAGCCCATGCAGCTGGGAGGGATTCGCATCTCGACTAAGGAGAGGGAACGGAGGATCACCAACCGCCTGTGCCTCTATTGCGGATTTGATGGACATTTTGTTAATTCATGTCCAGTAAGAGGCCAGAGCCCATCAGTAAGCGGAGGGCTACTGGTGAGCGCTACTACTCAGGTCTCTTCATCTAGATCTTGTACTACTATGTCGGTCCATCTACGCTGGACCGGTTCGGGTGCTACATGCAGTGCCTTGATTGACTCTGGGGCTGAGGGTTGTTTCATGGACGAAGCATGGGTTCGGAAACATAACATTCCTTTCAGACCGTTAGACAAGCCTACGCCCATGTTTGCCTTAGATGGTAGTCATCTTCCCAGTATCAAATTTGAGACACTACCTTTAACTCTCACAGTATCTGGTAACCACAGTGAGACTATTTCTTTTTGATTTTTCATTCACCTTTCACACCTGTTGTTTTGGGTCATCCCTGGCTAGTATGTCATAATCCTTCTATTAATTGGTCTTGTAATTCTATCCTATCCTGGAACGTATCTTGTCATGTGAAGTGCTTAATGTCTGCCATCCCTCCCATTTCTTCTGTCCCCACTTCTCAGGAGGAACCTGGCGATTTGACAGGAGTGCCGGAGGAATATCATGATCTGCGCACGGTCTTCAGTCGGTCCCGAGCCAACTCCCTTCCTCCTCACCGGTCGTATGATTGTAGTATTGATCTCCTTCCGGGGACCACTCCTCCTCGGGGTAGACTATACTCTCTGTCGGCTCCCGAACGTAAGGCTCTCGAGGATTATTTATCTGTGTCTCTTGACGCCGGTACCATAGTGCCTTCTTCCTCTCCGGCCGGGGCGGGGTTCTTTTTGTTAAGAAGAAGGACGGTACTCTGCGCCCCTGCGTGGATTATCGAGGCTGAATGACATAACGGTTAAGAATCGTTATCCGCTTCCCCTTATGTCATCAGCCTTCGAGATTCTGCAGGGAGCCAGGTGCTTTACTAAGTTGGACCTTCGTAACGCTTACCATCTCGTGCGCATCAGAGAGGGGGACGAGTGGAAAACGGCGTTTAACACTCCGTTAGGGCATTTTGAGTACCGGGTTCTGCCGTTTGGTCTCGCCAATGCGCCAGCTGTTTTTCAGGCATTTGTTAATGATGTTCTGAGAGACATGCTGAACATCTTTGTTTTTGTCTATCTTGACGATATCCTGATTTTTTCACCGTCACTCGAGATTCATGTTCAGCACGTTCGAGTGTTCTACAGCGCCTTTTAGAGAATTGTCTCTACGTAAAGGCTGAGAAGTGTTCTTTTCATGTCTCCTCCGTTACTTTTCTCGGTTCCGTTATTTCCGCTGAAGGCATTCAGATGGATTCCGCTAAGGTCCAAGCTGTCAGTGATTGGCCCGTTCCAAGGTCACGTGTCGAGTTGCAGCGCTTTTTAGGTTTCGCTAATTTCTATCGGCGTTTCATTCGTAATTTCGGTCAAGTTGCTGCCCCTCTCACAGCTCTTACTTCTGTCAAGACGTGTTTTAAGTGGTCCGGTTCCGCCCAGGGAGCTTTTGATCTTCTAAAAGAACGTTTTACGTCCGCTCCTATCCTCGTTACTCCTGACGTCACTAGACAATTCATTGTCGAGGTTGGCCTTCAGAGGTAGGCGTGGGAGCCATTCTATCCCAGCGCTTCCAGTCTGACGATAAGGTTCATCCTTGCGCTTATTTTTCTCATCGCCTGTCGCCATCTGAGCGCAACTATGATGTGGGTAACCGTGAACTGCTCGCCATCCGCTTAGCCCTAGGCGAATGGCGACAGTGGTTGGAGGGGCGACCGTTCCTTTTGTCGTTTGGACAGACCATAAGAACCTTGAGTACATCCGTTCTGCCAAACGACTTAATGCCCGTCAAGCTCGTTGGGCGTTGTTTTTCGCTCGTTTCGAGTTTGTGATTTCTTACCGTCCGGGTAGCAAGAACACCAAGCCTGATGCCTTATCCCGTCTGTTTAGTTCTTCTGTGGCTTCTACTGATCCCGAGGGGATTCTTCCTTATGGGCGTGTTGTCGGGTTGACAGTCTGGGGAATTGAAAGACAGGTTAAGCAAGCACTCACGCACACTGCGTCGCCGCGCGCTTGTCCTAGTAACCTCCTTTTCGTTCCTGTTTCCACTCGTCTGGCTGTTCTTCAGTGGGCTCACTCTGCCAAGTTAGCTGGTCATCCCGGTGTTCGAGGCACTCTTGCGTCTATTCGCCAGCGATTTTGGTGGCCGACTCAGGAGCGTGACACGCGCCGTTTCGTGGCTGCTTGTTCGGACTGCGCGCAGACTAAGTCGGGTAACTCTCCTCCTGCCGGTCGTCTCAGACCGCTCCCCATTCCTTCTCGACCATGGTCTCACATCGCCCTAGACTTCATTACCGGTCTGCCTTTGTCTGCGGGGAAGACTGTGATTCTTACGGTTGTCGATAGGTTCTCTAAGGCGGCACATTTCATTCCCCTCGCTAAACTTCCTTCCGCTAAGGAGACGGCACAAATCATTATCGAGAATGTGTTCAGAATTCATGGCCTCCCGTTAGACGCCGTTTCAGACAGAGGTCCGCAATTCACGTCACAGTTTTGGAGGGAGTTCTGTCGTTTGATTGGTGCGTCCGTCAGTCTCTCTTCCGGGTTTCATCCCCAGTCTAACGGTCAAGCAGAGAGGGCCAATCAGACGATTGGTCGCATACTACGCAGCCTTTCTTTCAGAAACCCTGCGTCTTGGGCAGAACAGCTCCCCTGGGCAGAATACGCTCACAACTCGCTTCCTTCGTCTGCTACCGGGTTATCTCCGTTTCAGAGTAGTCTGGGTTACCAGCCTCCTCTATTCTCTTCCCAGCTTGCCGAGTCCAGCGTTCCCTCCGCTCAAGCGTTTGTCCAACGTTGTGAGCGCACCTGGAGGAGGGTGAGGTCTGCACTTTGCCGCTACAGGGCACAGACTGTGAGAGCCGCCAATAAACGCAGGATTAAGAGTCCTAGGTATTGTTGCGGCCAGAGAGTGTGGCTTTCCACTCGCAACCTTCCTCTTACGACAGCTTCTCGTAAGTTGACTCCGCGGTTCATTGGTCCGTTCCGTGTCTCCCAGGTCGTCAATCCTGTCGCTGTGCGACTGCTTCTTCCGCGACATCTTCGTCGCGTCCATCCTGTCTTCCATGTCTCCTGTGTTAAGCCCTTTCTTCGCACCCCCGTTCGTCTTCCCTCCCCCCTCCCGTCCTTGTCGAGACGCACCTATTTACAAGGTACATAAGATCATGGACATGCGTTCTCGGGGACGGGGTCACCAATACTTAGTGGATTGGGAGGGTTACGGTCCTGAGGAGAGGAGTTGGGTTCCGTCTCGGGACGTGCTGGACCGTTCACTCATTGATGATTTCCTCCGTTGCCGCCAGGATTCCTCCTCGAGTGCGCCAGGAGGCGCTCGGTGAGTGGGGGGGTACTGTCATGTTTTGTCATTTATTATCTTGTCTTGTCCCTGTGCTTCCCATTCTATTCGTTTCCCTCTGCTGGTCTTATTAGGTTCTTTCCCTCTTTCTATCCCTCTCTCTCCCCCTCCCTCTCTCACTCTCTCGCTCTCTCTTCTCTCTATCGTTCCGTTCCTGCTCCCAGCTGTTCCTATTCCCCTAATCACCATTTAGTCTTCCCACACCTGTTCCCGATCCTTTTCCCTGATTAGAGTCCCTATTTCACTCCTTGTTTCCCGTACCTGCCCCGTCGGATCCTCATTTATAATTCACCGTGCTGTGTCAATGTTTTGCCCTGTCGTGTCGTGTTTCCCTCAGATGCTGCGTGGTGAGCAGGTGTCTGAGTCTGCTAGGTTCAAGTGCCTTCCCGAGGCAACCTGCATTTCTCGATCAAGTCTCCAGTCTGTTCTTGTCTTTACGTGTAGTATTATGCTTTTTGTTTTGTAAAGTTTATTCTGGATTAAATACTCTGTTTTCGCCAAGTCGCTTTTGGGTCCTCATTCACCTGCATGACAGTACCTCATGGTAAGCTGTAGACCACACTATTTACCAAGAGTTTTCATCTATATTTTTCATAGCCAAATGGAGGGCAAGGGAGTCTATTTACGACTACAAACCAATGGCACTAAGACCACACTCAACAAGATGGATAATGCCATAAACAAACAAAAACAAGAAAAAGCTCATGCAGAGGTGCCTGCTCCTAGTGGTCGGGTACTTTAATGCTGGAAAACTTATTTGTTTTACCTCATTTCTACCAGCATGTCACATGTGCAACCAGAGTGCAACTCTAGACCGCCTTTACTCCACACACAGAGACACATACAAAACTCTCCCTTGCCCTCCATTTGGCAAATCTGACCATAATTCTATCCTCCTGATTCCTGCTTACAAGCAAAAACTAAAGCAGGTAGTACCAGTGACTCGCTCAATACGGAAGTGGTCAGATGACGCAGATGCTAAGCTACAGGACTGTTTTGCTAGCACAGACTGGAATATGTTCCGGGATTCTTCCGATGGCATTGAGGAGTATACCACATCAGTCACCTGCTTCATCAATAAATGCATTGATGACGTCGTACCCATACGTACATACTCCAACCAGAATCCATGGATTACAGGGAACATCCACACTGAGCTAAAGGGTAGAGCTGCCGCTTTCAAGGAGCGGGACTCTAACCCAGACGCTTAAAATAAATCCTGCTATGCCCTCTGACGAACCATCTAACAGGCAAAGCATCAATATAGGAATGAGATTGAAACATACTACACCGGCTCTGCTGCTCATCGGATGTGGTAGGGCTTTCAAACTATTACAGACTACAAAAGGAAGCCCACACGCGAGCTGCCCAGTGACACGAGCCTACCAGACAAGCAAAATTACTTCTATGTGCACTTCAAGGCAAGCAACCCTGAAGCATGCATGAGAGCACCAGCTGTGTGATCACACTCTCCTTAGCAGATGTGAGTAAGACAGGTCAACATTCACAAGGCCACAGGGCCAGATGGATTACCAGGATGTGTACTCAGAGCATGCACTGATCAACTGGCAAGTGTCTTCACTGACATTATTCAACCTGTCCCTGACCGAGTCTGTAATACCTATATGTTTCAAGCAGACCACCCAAGAACTCCAAGGTAACCTGCCTAAATGACTACAAACCCGTGTTACTCACGTCTGTTGACATGAAGGGCTTTGAAAGGCTGGTCATGGTTCACATCAACACCATCATCCCAGAAACCCTAGACCCACTCCAATTCATATACTGCCCCAACAGATCCACAGATGACGCAATCCCTATTGCACTCCACACTGCCCTTTTCCAACTGGACAAAATGAACACCTACATGATAATGCTGTTCATTGACTACAGCTCAGCGTTCAACCCCATAGTACCCTTTAAGCTCATCACTAAGCTAAGGACCCTGAGACTTAACACCTCCCTCTGCAACTGAATCCTGGACTAGTGGGCCGCCCCCAGGTGGTAAGAGTAGGCAACAACAAATCTGCCAAACTGATCCTCAACACGGGGGCCCCTCAGTGGTGCGTGCTTAGTCCCCGTCTGTACTCCCTGTTCAACCACGACTGCGTGGCCAAGAATGACTCCAACACCATCATTGAGTTTGCCGACAACGCAATAGTGGTAGGTCTGATCACCGACAACGATGAGACAGCCTATAGGGAGGAGGTCAGATACCTGGCAGTGTGGTGCCAGGATAACAACCTCTCCCTCAATGTGAGCAAGACAAAGGAGATGATCGTGGACTACAGAAAAAGGAGGGCCGAGCACGCCCCCATTCACATCAACGAGGCTGTAGTGGAACAGGTCGAGAGCTTCAAGTTCCTTGATGTCCACATCACCAACAAACTAGATCCCCTCCCGTGTCTGGGAGACCCTTAAGGTGGCCAACAATTGGTCCAGCATCGTCCGGGTTATGGGAGGGTTTGGCTGGCCGGGATTTCCTTGTCCTGTCGCGCTCCAGCGACTCCTTTGGTGGGCCAGGCGCTTGCAGGCTGACTTCGGTCACTAGTTGTATGGTGTTTCCTCTGACACATTGGCGCGGCTTGCTTCCGTGTTAAGCATGAGGTGTGTCAAGAAGCAGTGTGGCTTGGCAGGGTCGTTTTTGGAAGAAGCATGGCTCTGGACCTTCGCCTCTCCCGAGTCCGTACGGGAGATGCAGTGATGGGACAAGACTGTAACTACCTATTGGATATCACGCAATTGGGGAGATAAAAGGGTAAAAATAAATATACAGACTGCATTGTTGGTTTAGGGCTTGTTAGTAAGCATTTCTCGTTGTATTCTGCGCATGTGACAAATACAATTTGATTTGTTAGAAACAAACGTGTCTGCAACTGTGTAGGCCTACAGTATAAAGTGTCCAGTTGTGTGCTTTAACATCTGAATTGTAACATGTTCCACCTCTGTGCCCCCCTGACTGACAGAGCATCCCCCTCTGTGTTCAGTAGCTGTGAACATCTCTATCACACACAGTCCTCCCGCAGGGTGTACCCCTGTCCTTCTAGGTGTGAGATCGCTGTCAACTGACAGACAGACAGACAGACAGACAGACAGACAGACAGACAGACAGACAGACAGACAGACAGACAGACAGACAGACAGACAGACAGACAGACAGACAGACAGACAGACAGACAGACAGACAGACAGACAGACAGACAGACAGACAGACAGACAGACAGACAGACAGACAGACAGACAGACAGACAGACAGACAGACAGACAGACAGACTGAGATTGAAGTAAACTAAGTAAATCTATTTTCCTGTCTGTTTCTTGGAACGACTGAGGCATATTCTGTGTTCATAAACATTTTTCAATGGTGAACAGAAGTCCCACCCTGTTTCAGTCAGTTTTCTTCCATTTGATGCCTAGTGAACACATCCCAAATCTTCCACAGCTGGGGAGAGAGACAAAGGAGCTTGTCGAGCGTCGAGTGGTTAATCTACCATCACCGTTCGAGGACACCACCACCACCAGACTACCAATCATGTGTCTCCGTCCCGCCCTCCTCACACGGACAGTGTGAGACTGGACCCCACCTCTGGACCTGGGAAACCCCTCCCTGTTATTCAGCACATTTGATTATATAATGTCCCTGGAAGCAATGAGGCTATCTAAGCTTCTCTCTCTCTCTCTGTGTGAGTGGTCCTTACCACTTTTGTCAGGGTTCTCAGAAAAACCTAAAAGAAAAGTTTTCTATTTACAGTCACCAGGTTCTTGTTCGAATCACACACAGCATGTTACCCGAGTAGTAGGTAAAGCCAAGCACTGTTACCCAAGATACTGCTTTTAAATGACAAATGAGCTACACATACTGTCATGTACATAAGGTACTTTTGTATAATAATATGCCTACATACCATGGCTGGGATAGACTATGGGACGGATTAAAGAAAGCTCTGGTCAATCAAATCCTCTCCCTCTCTCCCCACCTCTTCCTCCTCTCTCTCTCTCTCTCTCTCTCTCTCTCTCTCTCTCTCTCTCTCTCTCTCTCTCTCTCTCTCTCTCTCTCTCTCTCTCTCTCTCTCTCTCTCTCTCTCTCTCTCTCTCTCTCTCTCTCTCTCTCTCTCTCTCTCGCTCTCTCTCTGGAGTCATTCGTATTCCAGAGCCTTTGAGTAAACCCCCACCCCCTCCACTCCCTGCGTTGCCACGGGAACGGCAAGAGACAGGTTCACGTGTCATCTTCCTTCAGATTCCTCCTGGCTCTGGTGTGAATTTATATTCATGCACAGCAGCAGCATCGTATACAACACAGAGACACACACAATACATACTCTCACACACAGGCGTTCTTATAAAAAAATGTACAATTATCTTCACAGATATACACACATCTAACACACACGCGCACACACGCGCGTGCACACGCGCATGCACACACGCGCACACACACACATTGATTATGGTCAAAAATAGCCATGGGCTCTTCCTAGTGTTACGATCGTGTTCCTGGTGCACAGACACAACTAGAGGGACAGACTTATCCAGCCCCGACCTAATCACAGTTACATGATTAAGTAATGACTGTCTCCCCCTCCCTCTCTGTCTCTGTAGCCAACTCTAAATATAGGCAGGTGGGTACACTACTTCCTGGGTTCTTATTGCTCTCGCCTTCAGATAATTATGTTTAATTACCCTCTCCACTAATTTGATGTGATGATCTCTCTCCGTCTCTGTGCATTTCTTCGATGACACTCCACCATCCATACAGTGTCTAGCTCTCTCTCTTCATCTCTCTGTCTCCTATTGTTTCTCCTGCAATTTCAAAACCATTTGCAGGGATAAGCATCTCGAGACAGACAAAGTTTTTTGTGTTGTGTGCTCATTTTCAGTAGGTAAAGAGGAGAGTGGCTATGTAGACAATGACATTGCTCTCTCGCTGTTGATAGAATACTAACTAGGCTCTCAGGGCTTGTGAGAAGAGAGAGAGAGAGAGAGAGAGAGAGAGAGAGAGAGAGAGAGAGAGAGAGAGAGAGAGAGAGAGAGAGAGAGAGAGAGAGAGAGAGATGGGTGGGTGGGTGGGTGGGTGGGTTGAGAATGGACAGGAAGCTGAAGCATATTCCAGTCACCCATACCTCCAGGTTTGCTATAATAATCTAAACCCAGGCATTGACAGGCAGATATTTTTCTTGATGGACATACCTTTACATAAGCGCACACACAACAAAAAAACACACTCAGAAATTAACACACACCACCTCCCAACACACCACCAACCCAGCAACACCACACTGCTGCTGAACATTTTGGCCTGAGAGAGAGAGAGAGAGAGAGAGAGAGAGAGAGAGAGAGAGAGAGAGAGAGAGAGAGAGAGAGAGAGAGAGAGAGAGAGAGAGAGAGAGAGAGAGAGAAAAAGAGCAAGCACCTGGCCTCACCCTTCTAGGATTTCACCTTTATTTAACCAGGTAGACCAGTTGAGAACAAGTTCTCATTTACAACTACGACCTGGCCAAGATAAAGCAAAGCAGTGCGACAAAAACAACAACACAGAGTTACACATAAACAAACGTACAGTCAATAACACAAAAGACAAGAAAAATGTACAGTGTGTGCAAATGTAGATGACTAGGGAGGTAGGCAATAAATAGGCCATAGAGGCAAAAATAATTACAATTTAGCATTAATACTGGAGTGATAGATGTGCAGATGTTGATGTGCAAGTAGAGATACTGGGGTGCAAAAGAGCAAGAGGGTAAGTAATAATATGGGGATGAGGTGGTTGGGTGTGCTATTTAGAGATTGGCTGTGTATAGGTACAGTGATGGGTAAGCTGCTCAGACAGCTGATGCTTAAAGTTAGAGAGGTAGATATAAGATATAAGATTTTTGCAATTTGTTCCAGTCATTTGCAGCGGAGAACTGAAAGGAAAGGTGGCCAAAGGAAGTTTTGGCTTTGGGGATGACCAGTGCAATATACCTGCTGGAGCGAAAATAATGGTGTTGCAAAAAAGGTCCAGTTGCCAGGACCACGAATACAAATTCCATCTTGACACCGTTGCCCTAGAGCACACAAAAAACTGTACATACCTCGGCCAAAACATCAGCGCCATAGGTAACTTCCACAAATCTGTGAACGATCTGAGAGACAAGTCAATAAGGGCCTTCTATGCCATCAAAAGGAACATAAAATTCTACATACCAATTAGGATCTGGCTAAAAATACAGTTATAGAACCCATTGCCCTTTATGGTTGCGAGGTCTGGGGTCACAACCAAGAATTTCACAAAATGGGACAAACACCAAATTAAGACTGCATGCAAAATTCTGGAAAAATATCGTAAACCACGTAATGTAAGACACATGCAGAGCAGAATTAGGCCGATACCCGCTAATTATCGTAATCCAGAAAAGAGCCATTAAGTTCTACAACCACCTAAAAGGAAGTGATTCCCAAACCTTCCATAACAAAACCATCACCTACAGAGAAATGAACCTGGAGAAGAGTCCCCTAAGCAAGCTGGTCCTGGGGCTCTGTTCACAAACACAAACAAACCCCACAGAGTCCCAGGACAGCAGCACAATAAGACCCAACCAAATCACGAGAAAACAAATAGATAATTACTTGACACGTTAGAAAGAATGAACAAAAAACAGAGCAAACTAGAATGCTATTTGGCCCTAAACAGAGAGAATTCCTGACCACTGTGAATGACCCAAAATTAAGGAAAGCTTTGACCATGTACAGACTCAGTGAGCACAGCCTTGCTATTGAGAAAGGCCACCGAAAGCAGACCTGGCTCTCAAGAGAAGACAGGCTATGTGCACACAACCCACAAAACAAGGTGAAAACTGAGCTGCAATTCCTAACCTCCTGCCAAATGTATGAACATGTTAGAGACACACAATTCCCTCAGATCACACAAACCCACAAAGAATTTGAAAACAAATCCAATTTTAATAAACTCTATTGGGTGAAATACCAGTGCGCGATCACAGCAGCAAGATTTGTGACCTGTTGGTACAAGAAAAGGGCAACCAGTGAAGAACAAACACCATTGTAAATACAACCTATATTTATAGTGATTTATTTTCCCTTTTGTACTTTAACTATTTGCACATCATTAGAACAATGTATAGTATGTAGACATAATATGACATTTGAAATGTCTTTATTCTTTTGGAACTTTTGTGAGTGTAATGTTTACTGTTCATTTTTTATTGTTTATTTCACTTTTGTTTATTATCTATTTCACTTGCTTTGGCAATGTAAACATATGTTTCCCATTCCAATAAAGCTCCTAAAATTGAATTGAGAGAGAGAGAGAGTCCCATGCAGACTCCCAGTCAGTCACGTCACACTCTCTCACCTCTCCTCCCCTCCCCGTGGGCCACTTCACCAGAGCTGACCTATATCCTGAGGGGGTGGCAGGCTGACTCAGGTCCTGGGTTGAGTCCCCTCTGCCTGCTGCCACCACACAGCGGCCACACAAACAGGCCCAGAGCCGTGGAGCAGCAGTGGCACGTCTGCTCGCTGCATGGGGACGAGTAGGGGGACGAGGAGGAGGGTTTTTTGTGTCTGTAACATGGACCCCATCTGGGATGGGCCCTGGCCATCACCATGGCGACCCTCCGACACAGAGGGTCTCCGTCTGGGCGATAGACACCAGACCCTGTCTCTGTCCGCATCCTTGTCCACACTGCCATTTATCTCCACGAAGATGAAAGCATTGATTGAGGCATGACGCATTGCAAATGCCTCATCATCATATAGCTAACACCCTAGCAGTACATCTGTTACTGTGCAAGTGTTATTTCCTGGGTGTTTTGGATGCAACTTTTGACACACTTTACATAGCTGTTAAGAAAGGACAAAGAGTCTGGTTATGAATTAGATGCAGAAAAAAAACACAAAGCTAACGTAGCTAACAGCTAACCCGCTAACAAAGGGGCCAAGTGTCCTCTTTACTCAATGTTCCAGTAAACCACCAAGGTTTAAGCCCATGGAAAGCCTCAGGCCAGAATGGGGCTGCATTTTAAAAACAACATTGGAGCTTTGGATTGTAGGGAACATAGCACGGTTAGCGTGATTAGCGCATACATGCACTCCTGTGTCAGTCAGAGCCTACAGACAAGTACTGTCTCCACTAATGATCTATTTCACAAACGTCATCGACTGATTGGGGCACAAATAGAACAATGTTGAGGGGAGCTTGTGTCCATTCACACCAGGGTTGTTTTCATTAGGGCACACAACAGAGTTTTTGTTGTTGTATGTTTCTCAACAGAAAATGTCAATTAATGCTGATCATCATCACCATCAATACATTTAATCAAGAGCACATACATTTGCATGGAACCACACTTTACAGTGCAAGGAACCATTTTTTGTTGTTGAATACTTTGAGAAATTGTCAAGGTTGTCTACACAGACAGAAATAATTTACCCTGGCTGGTGTGGCTGCTTACTGTTTGAGCTAGGAAAAAAACAACAGAGCTGCTGGGAGGGGGCAGAGGGAGACAAGGAGAGGGGGCGGAGGGAGACAAGGAGAGGGGGCAGAGGGAGACAAGGAGAGGGGGGCGGAGGGAGACAAGGAGAGGGGGCAGAGGGAGACAAGGAGAGGGGGCAGAGGGAGACAAGGAGAGGGGGCGGAGGGAGACAAGGAGAGGGGGCAGAGGGAGACAAGGAGAGGGGGCGGAGGGAGACAAGGAGAGGGGGCGGAGGGAGACAAGGAGAGGGGGCAGAGGGAGACAAGGAGAGGGGGCAGAGGGAGACAAGGAGAGGGGGCAGAGGGAGACAAGGAGAGAGGGGGCAGAGGGAGACAAGGAGAGGGGGGCGGAGGGAGACAAGGAGGGGGGGCAGACAAGGAGAGGGGGCAGAGGGAGACAAGGAGAGGGGGCAGAGGGAGACAAGGAGAGGGGGACAGAGGGAGACAAGGAGAGGGGGCAGAGGGAGACAAGGAGAGGGGGGCAGAGGGAGACAGGAGGGGGGCAGAGGGAGACAAGGAGAGGGGGGCAGAGGGAGGGAGACAAGGAGACAAGGAGGGGGGGCAGAGGGAGACAAGGAGAGGGGGGCAGAGGGAGACAAGGAGAGGGGGACAGAGGGAGACAAGGAGAGGGGGCAGAGGGAGACAAGGAGAGGGGGCAGAGGGAGACAAGGAGAGGGGGCAGAGGGAGACAAGGAGAGGGGGCAGAGGGAGACAAGGAGAGGGGGCAGAGGGAGACAAGGAGAGGGGGCAGAGGGAGACAAGGAGAGGGGGCAGAGGGAGACAAGGAGAGGGGGGCGGAGGGAGACAAGGAGAGGGGGGCAGAGGGAGACAAGGAGAGGGGGCAGAGGGAGACAAGGAGAGGGGGCAGAGGGAGACAAGGAGAGGGGGACAGAGGGAGACAAGGAGAGGGGGCAGAGGGAGACAAGGAGAGGGGGGCAGAGGGAGACAGGAGAGGGGGCAGAGGGAGACAAGGAGAGGGGGCAGAGGGAGACAAGGAGAGGGGGGCAGAGGGAGACAAGGAGAGGGGGCAGAGGGAGACAAGGAGAGGGGGCAGAGGGAGACAAGGAGAGGGGGGACAGAGGGAGACAAGGAGAGGGGGCAGAGGGAGACAAGGAGAGGGGGCAGAGGGAGACAAGGAGAGGGGGGCAGAGGGAGACAAGGAGAGGGGGCAGAGAGAGACAAGGAGAGGGGGCAGAGGGCGACAAGGAGAGGGGGGCAGAGGGAGACAAGGAGAGGGGGCAGAGGGCGACAAGGAGAGGGGGCAGAGGGAGACATAGGGAGAGAGAGAGAGAGAGACAGAGGAGAGAGAGAGAGAGAGAGAGAGAGAGAGAGAGAGAGAGAGAGAGAGAGAGAGAGAGAGAGAGAGAGAGAGAGAGAGAGAAGGAGAAGGGAAGTCAGAGGTAGAGAGGAAAGGAGAGGCACATACCCAGCAGCCCTCTGTGATGCCCTGTGCTGACAGTCCAATACTGCTGCAGCGCTGAGCGTCTTTTACCTAGAGTGGAAACACTATTGATCGTACTGCCATCCGGTGCTGAAAAGGTTTCAAAAAACGTTTTGTCTTATGTTATTTAGCTAGCTAGCTTGTGGCTTGTGTGTGTTTGTGAGTATGTGTCCTGCTGGGAGAGGAATGAAACCTTGATAGAAATTATGCAAATATTACAGACAATGGCAAGGGCTACAGGGAGGGGTTTTTGGAGGGGGTAATCACACCAGGTTGAACACAATATTGGCTTCTAGCGAAATTAGCTCTCTGGTTTTTCAATGGAATTTCAGTTGTGTGTCACATCATCTCGAATTTTCAGAGTTAGGTTTCGATAGAATTTAAACCAATTATAGATTTGGTTTAGCTTATTTAGCATAAACACAACTCTAAATTACTGATCCTCAGAACTACTAATACTCTCAACACACCTTGGCCTGCATTCTGTTTCTGTCATGGCCTGATCTGTTTCACCTGTTCCTCTGATTGTCTCCACCCCCTCCAGGTGTCACTTATTTCCCCCAGTGTATTTATCCCTGTATTTATCCCTGTCTTGCTGTGCCAGTTCGTCTGTATGTTTAGTCAAGTCAACCAGAGTGTTTTCCCCATACTCCTTTTGCTATTCTCCTTTTTCTAGTCCTCCCAGTTTTGACCTTTGCCTGTTTCTGGACTCTGTACCCGTCTGCCTGACCATTCTACCTGCCTTGAACACAAGCCTGTCTGCCACTCTGTACCTCCTGGACTCTGATCTGGTTTTGACCTTTTGCCTGTCCATGACCATGCTCTTGCCTACCCCTTTGGATTATTAAACATCGTAAGACTCCAACCATCTGACTCCTGTGTCTGCATCTGGGTCTCGCCTTGTGGCTTGATAGTTTCACTGTAAAGACAGAGGTCTTACCCCAGCTGAAATTGTTGCAACCCCTATTACTAGCCTATTCAACCTCTCTTTCGTATTGTCTGAGATCCCCAAAGATTGGAAAGCTGCCACAGTCATCCCCCTCTTCAAAGGGGGAGACACTCTAGACCCAAACTGATATAGACGTTTATCCATCCTGCCCTGACTTTCTAAAATCTTCGAAAGCCACGTTAATAAACAGATCACTGACCATTTCGAATCCCACCATACCTTCTCCACTATGCAATACGGTTTCCGAGCTGGTCATGGGTGCACCTCAGCCTCGCTCAAGGTCTAAAACGATATCATAACCGCCATCGATAAAAGACAGTACTGTGCAGCCGTCTTCATCAACCTGGCCAAGGCTTTTGACTCTGTCAGTCACCACATTCTTATCGGCAGACTCAATAGCCTTGGCCTCTCAAATGACTGCCTCGCCTGGTTCACCAACTACTGCTCAGATAGAGTTCAGTGTGTAAAATCGGAGGGCCTGTTGTCTGGCCCTCTGGCAGTCTCAATGGGGGTGCCACAGGGCTCAATTCTTGGGCCCTCTTTTCTCTGTATATATCAATGATGTCGCTCTTGCTGCTGGTGATTCTCTGATCCACCTCTACGCAGACGACACCATTCTGTATACATCTGGCCCTTCTTTGGACACTGTACTAACCTCCAAACGAGCTTCAATGCCATACAACACTCCTCCCATGGCTTCCAACTGCTTTTAAATGCTAGTAAAACTAAGTATATGCTCTTCAACCGATTGCTGCCCGCACACTCCCGCCCGACTAGCATCACTACTCTGGACGTTCTGACTTAGAATATGTGGACAACTACAAATACCTAGGTGTCTGGTTAGACTGTAAAGTCTCCTTCCAGACTCACATTAAGCATCGCCAATCCAATATTAAATCTAGAATCGGCTTCATATTTTGCAACAAAGCCTCCTTCACTCAAGCTGCCAAACATACCCTAGTAAAACTGACTATCCTACAGATCCTTGACTTCAGCGATGCCATTTACAAAATAGCCCCCAACACTCTACTCAGCAAACTGGATGCAGTTTATCACAGTGCCATCTGTTTTGTCACCAAAGACCCATATACTACCCACCACTGCGACCTGTATGCTCTCGATGGCTGGCCCTCACTCTACATATTCGTCGCCAAACCCACTGGCTCCAGGTCATCTATAAGTCTTTGCTAGGTACAGCCCCGCCTTATCTCAGCTCACTGGTCATCATAGCAACACCCACCTGTAGCACGCGCTCCAGCAAGTATATTTCACTGCTCATCCCCAAAGCCAACACTTCCTTTGGCCGCCTTTCCTTCTCTGCTGCAAATAACTGGAACGAATTGCAAAAATCACTGAAGCTGGAGTCTTATATCTCCCTCACTAACTTTAAGCATCAGTTATCAGAGTACCTGTACACAGCCAATCTGTAAATAGCACACCCAACTACCTCATCCCCATATTATTACTTACCCTCTTGCTCCTTTGCACCCCAGTATTTCTACTTGCACATCATCATCTGCACATTTATCACTCCACTATTAATGCTGAATTGTAATTACTTCACCTCCATGGCCTATTTATTGCCTACCTCCCTAATCTTCTACATTTGCACACACTGTACATAGATTTTTCTATTTTTTTTCTATTGTGTTATTGACTGTATGTTTGTTTGTGTAACTCTGTTGTTTTTGTCACACTGCTTTGCTTTATCTTGGCCAGGTCACAGTTGTAAATGAGAACTTGTTCTCAACTGGCCTACCCGGTTAAATAAAGGTGAAATAAAAAAATGTAATAAATAAATAAAAAACATCTCACCACCATGAAGAGTCTGGGTCTGAACTACTGACACAATCTTTTCATTGGGCCAATCACCTTCTTAAATAGTAAATAAATCAGGTAAAATGGCCTCCTAACTCTGGACCTAGATTAAGACTAGTCCTGGATTAAAAATGATGTTCCATGTAGAATCTCCATTGAAATAGCTTTTTAGTCGAGAACTAGTTTTACATCATCTGTGTAGGGGAAACTGGCCCTGTTCTTTAGACTAGATTGAATTATCAGTGTAGTTATTCTCCATTTGCTTTGTTCTGAATCTGAACTTTCTCATTTCATAGTCTACCTCCTCCTCAAAGTACAACAAAGTGGTGGAATACGGAGCTTATCCAACAAGTGAATAGTTCAAGTTTATTTCACATATTAACTAAGGAGCAGCTCCAAAGGCCAGGGTTCCACGAGGCCATGGGCCAAGTAAAACACAGGAAGTTGAATCGAGAGTCAAAATCCCTTGTATGGAGGTGTGGTGAGAGCTGGCCTGTGCTGACCTATGGGCCCAGTAATATGTGGGTTTGATGGGTGAACATCTGACATATCACTCTCTGCTTTTTGATGAGGGCTACCATGGGGATACAGTCCAACAAGCCCTTGGTGGAACCACGATTGAGTTACCGAAAGACAGGCTGTATTTACCAGAACGAAGAGAGGTGGAGGAAGGGAGGAGGGGCAGTGGAAGGGAGAGAGAGAGAGACAGAAGAAAAGATAGCAGACAGCGAGAGAGAGAGAGTGAGAGAGGGGAGGGAGACAAATAGAGACACAGAGGATAGACAGAAGAGAAAAGGGGAGGAAGGATGATAGCAAAGAGATAGAGGGAGGGAGAGAGTGAGAAGACAATAAAAAAAGAAATAGAGAGATTGGAAGAGAAAGACAGAGTTAGAAAGAGAAAGACAGCAGGAGAGAGAACGAGAGAAAGAGATGCACAGCTGCGACCGTTCCCCATGCTCTCGGAGGAGCCGTCACCGGCACAGCTGCGCAGATGCTAGTGTGATCTGCTACGCTGAGCAGAAGCATTACTGCTCTGCACCACAGCACGCATACACAAACAGACAGACACCCGGCACATGCACAATACACACACACAAACACCAGATTTCAACAAGACGTTCCCACTGCAAATACAATAAATGATCGTGCACACGATGCTCATGCACATGGGGACACTCGCTGACACAAGATCAGCTTGTCATCCACCCAAGCAGGTTGATATTTGTTGTCATGATTCTTGCCCTGGAGGCAAAACTTGGCTATATCGTAAAGATTCATGAAAACAAAAAATGTTCTGCCTCCAGGTCAAGATTCAAGACAATAAATGCCAACCTGCTCCACTCAACCGCACAGCTATAGTCACGACACACAATACACCCCCTTCTACAGTAAATCCATATTGGAGAGTTGTGCATGCCTGTATGGTTTGCATGAGTGTATAGGAGCCTTGAGAGAGGAATAGGATTAAACATACCACATTGCTTATCATTCACAGCAGCAGAGAAAAATGGCTGTGTGGACAAAAAAGGTAGGTCATTCAAGATCTCTATGATTTTAATTGTCCTGCCTTGATAGTAGTACACTCTGTACAGTATAAGGTTATATTGTATTGGTATTTGAGGTTGAGATAAGTGCTGAGAGCAGGGTGAAGGGGCTACAATGTGTGAGAGAGGTGTAAAAAAAATAATGCTAACTGATCCGACAGGTACAAAGTAACAGGCAGAATGTGTGGCCCCAGTGGCTCCTCACAGAGACTACGAGTTGACCTTTGCTGTGCCTGAGCAGCACAAAAGAACTCTACCTGTGATGTTGACACACACACCACCCGTGACACTGAGAAATGCACCTGTTGCCATGGCAGATGATGTGTGGTTTAGGAGTGTATATAACTTCTCTATGTCTGAATGAAAAGTCTTTGTCCTTGAGGAAGGCGTGGCGATCCAGTGAATCGAAAGACTATTACATTATTATCCGTGACTAAGCTGTGTCCTCGCAGATCTGTGAGAAGAGATGGACAATTGTCAGGGGTTTTAAAGGGCCCAGCTATAGGGTTCTGATAGCGTTTAGCTCAGCAGGCTCACAGTTTTGAGGCACGTAGGAGACCCGGGTTTCGAACCCAGTCGTTCACACTTGCCAAAATAATCAATGTAGTGGGCTCTGTACGTGAACGGGACCATTAATCAGCTGAATCGGCTCTAACATTGGTTATCATATCAGATTGGAAAGGATCTCAGCAGTTTGATTATCCCGATCCTCTCTCTACGTTATACTCTTTTTACCGTTATGGCGAATGTCTCCATTTATCACCTACAGAAGCATATGCTGTCCAGGACCCCCCCCCCCGTCGCATCTCTCCCTCTTTCTACATATCACAGTAAGTATGTTGTTTTTTCCATATTCAGAGTACCTTCCAAAACAAATCAAATCCAATTTTATTTGTCACATACACATGGTTAGCAGATGTTAATGCGAGTGTAGCAAAATGCTTGTGCTTCTAGTTCCGACAATGCAGTAATAACCAACAAGTAATCTAGCTAACAATTCCAAAACTACTACCTTATAGACACAAGTGTAAGGGGATAAGAATATGTACATAAAGATATATGAGTGAGTGATGGTACAGAGCGGCATAGGCAAGATACAGTAGATGGTATTGAGTGCAGTATATACATATGAGATGAGTATGTAAACAAAGTGGCATATTTAAAGTGGCTAGTGATACATGTATTACATAAAGATGCAGTAGATGATATAGAGTACAGTATATATGTATACATATGAGATGAATAATGTAGGGTATGTAAACATTATATTAGGTAGCATTGTTTAAAGTGGCTAGTTATATATTTTACATAATTTCCCATCAATTCCCATTATTAAAGTGGCCCCTTTTCCACGAGCCTCTCTGTGTCTCTGTGTGTGTGTGTGTGTGTTTGTGTCAGACAGACAGACAGACAGTGTGAGATGTTGGGGAAAGTCGCTCATTGCCTCTCTCTCTCTCTCTCTCTCTCTCTCTCTCTCTCTCTCTCTCTCTCTCTCTCTCTCTCTCTCTCTCTCTCTCGCTCTCTCTCACACACACACACACACACACAGGATAAGAGTCATTAGCATACTTCCAGAAGCTTCCATGGACCAATAAACACCACAAGTCAAGCAAGACTGCTTTGAATTCATCACAGCCCCCTCCCTTCTCTCCCCCTCCTTCCCTCCCTCCCTTTCTCCAGTCCTTTTTGGTGCTTGTATATTGTGAGCGCTGGGCTCCCTGATGACTCACCCTCCTCCCTGATGCCTGCTATCCCACACCACCACTACTGCCACCACCATGGCCCGAAGACCAGCAGCCAATGATCTGGTTTAACCTCTGCCCAATCAAGAGACTAGGGCACCACAAAAGCACTAAACCAGGAACCTGACCTACACACAGGAATTCAATATTTTTATCCTTTGTCATTATTTTTGTAAATGAGAACTTGTTCTCAACTGGCCTACCTGGTTAAATAAAGGTGAAATAAATTATAAAAATTTAAAATTTTAATTTGTATTTTCAGACCCTCTTTTTTCCTATCTCCCCCCTCTCTCTTTCAATATCTCTCATCCTCTGTCTCTCTCTGTCTCACTCTCTCTGTCTCAGATTTCCCAAATGTGAAGCGTATCAAATTCTCCTGTGGCTCTGTGCAAGTGCATTAAAGAGAGAGGAATGTAATAGAGCAGCATAAATCCTGGGGAAATGGGAACCAGATCCAACATACAGACACAGTAAATTATGAAAATAGAGTAGTAATGATCCCAAAGCAAAGGGGCAGGTATTATTTCCATGTGACTGTGGCGAACCAGAGGGGTTCTAGGAATGAAGTGGCACTGAAATGGAAGAAACAGCACCACCTTTCACTGTATAAGTCTTTGTATAGGCATGTGTGTGCCCATGAGAGAGAGAGAGTGTGTGTGTGTGTGTGTGTGTGTGTGTGTGTGTGTGTGTGTGTGTGTGTGTGTGTGTGTGTGTGTGTGTGTGTGTGTGTGTGTGTGTGTGTGTGTGTGTGTGTGTGTGTGTGTGTGTGTGTGTGTGTGTGTGTGTGTGTGTGTGTGTGTGTGTGTGTGTGTGTGTGTTTCTAATACGCTGGGGATGCTGATTCCTCACCCATGCTGAGTCCATTAATTGAAGCTAAAGTGCAGGTCTGTGCTGATATCATGGAGTGCTAACAGCCAACGCAAATATATCAGCATTACAGGCCAACCGCCAGAGTAGCGCCATCATTTGTTCCAGCTATATCAGGTCAGCTTTGGAAAATCCGTGAAACATTCCAGCCACTGAACAACAGCACCATTCCTAGAAGTGCACAAATGTGTCTAAGAGACGACGACCCTGTTACTGTCCTGCCTTGTCACGGCTCAAATTCAAATCATATCAAATGTTATTCATCACATACACTTTGTTAGCAGAGTGTAGCGAAATTGCTTGTGCTTCTAGTTCCAACCATGCAGTAATATCTAACAAGTAATCTAACCTAACAATTTCACAACAACTACCTTATACACACACAAGTGTAAAGGAATGAATAGAAGTTAGCAGCTAGCAGTTAGCTGCAGAGATCTAGTATGCTATCCTATTGTAGTGTTACATGGGAAAGCCAAGGTCAATCCATAGCCAGAGTTGTGATCTAATGTGCTGCACATACTCACAGAGCTGGTCAATGTCTCTTTCCTTGATCATCGCCCATCTGGGGTGAGTTCATTAGGCCACGTAACAGAAAATGCAAATGCTTGTTTCTTCCTGGACCAAGTCCAGGTCGTCCCTCTTTGTTTTAGTTTCTTCTGTTTGGTGCCCAATGAACACGACCCTGATGTGTACGAAGCAGGAGACTTCAGCAAGGATTTCTACAGCTGTGTTCCATCATGGAGAGAACTCTCTCCCAAATTAGATTTCCCTCATCTGCTGGCATCTTGGCATTGAGCAGAACCATGAGAGACCATTGACAATAACAAACAAGCTACAGGGAGAAGCAACACAAGATCAATGACTCTCTAACAAGAACTGAGACTAGGTAATAACCTAGGTAATAACTAGGTAATAACGAATTCCATGTGACCGTTGCCAGTAATTAGGCTTCTCCAAGCTCTGATGCTGCTGGTGGTCGTTAGTAGCCTACCAAACTTGCTAACTGCCTGGTACTCAGCACTCTGTTGTCCCTCTAATCACTCTGGCATCAATGCAAATGTATTCGAAAATCGAATCAAACACTTCATGAGAGCCCATGAGCTCATTTTGTGCAACATCGCAAGAGAGCATCCCTGGTCATCCCTACTGCATCTGATGTGGCGGACTCACTAAACACATGCTTCGTTTGTAACGGATGTCTGTGTTGGAGAAATAAAAAAACTAGAAAATGTGTCCGTCTGACTTGCTTAATATAAGGATTTTGAAATGATTTATACTTGTACTTTTACTTTTGATACTTAAGTATATTTTAGCATTTACATTTACGTTTGATACTTAAGTATACTCAAAACCAAATACTTTTACGCTTACTCAAGTAGTATTTTACTGGGTGACTTTCACTTTTATTCGAGTCCTTTTCTATTAAGGTATCTTTCATTTCACTCAAGTATGACATTTGCGAAACGTTCTGATCTGTTGCGTCAGCCACATTCTGTAAAAAAGTGTTTTTAATGCTAGTGGTTGTATTCATTTGGGATCTATCGCATCCCACAACTGTCCCAGACTATGTATGGAATATTTATTTCTCGCACAGACTAGAATAGGTTGACCTTTGTCCTATGGGGGATAGTAGATTGACATAGCCTAGTGCTTTTCAAGTTCGTTAGGCCTATTCATATTGTTGGCTGACGAAAAGTAAATGTGGACAGTTCTTCCAATATTTTCAATATGCTCCTCTGAATTGGATGAGGAGGCTCACAGTTGCGTCTGGATGTGTCTGTCTTCACTTGTAGACTGTGAGAAAGACCCGAAGGCCACTGCCCGCAAAAGACATGGATTTTTTTAGGTGCCAAACGACAACACAAAGGGGATGCCACAGTGAAATTCCAGGCATTATCAACTGCTTCTCAACTTGTGACTGATGTGGTGTGTACAGCCTGCGCTTAAAAACAAAGCAGAGCTCATGCCTTTCAAGCGATTTTTCTCAAATCATCATTGGAGTCACATCATGCAGTCTTACAATGTATTACAAATCAAAACATATAGCCCAACATTTGTAGAACAGCTAAAGTTACATTAATAACTCTAAATTAAGCATACAGGAATACCTATTTCATTGTTAACCTCTCAACGCAGAATAGCCGCACATTTTTAAGCAAATCTTGTCTGCTTAATGAACTACTGTAGCCCACAACCACATGGCATAGCCAGATCAGGGCCTAACATGAGGACAACTCAGAGTATGCTCTTCTGTTCTTCTGAAATAGTCTAAATTCTCTTCATATCATGTTTCTTTAGACCTTTCTAAAATAAATAACGGATTTATTGTGAAGGTGTAGGCTATATTACATGGATTTATTAGACTTTTGAAAATGTAGATGTTCCAAAGGTCTGCATCAGTGGCTTGTAGGTGTAGAAGCCAGGATATGCTAAATGTGTTTATGTTAATTAATGGTCAACTACCATGAGAGCAACAGTTATTTGCTTGACAATTACTGACTGACAAAATGTTGTGACCGCCACATCCCTAACTGAGACAACAGTATTGCTAATGCTATGCGCTAATGCTAATGCAATCGCTAACGTGTGTTCCTCTGCATATTCTCCCATCTGCTCTGAGTACTTTTGTAGAGCCCACCCAGGTGTGAAGGGCCTCTTGAACATGCACATGCTTTGTATGCTGTAACGTGCTTGATAGAGACGAAGTGAAGCTGGGGAGTTCAATCAAGTGTCGTGTGCTATTGTTTAGCTAGCATCGGTGAAATCACGCTGAAGAGCTCTGAAAATAGGCCTACTCAACTTAATGTCGGTTTGACACTTGAGGAAGGTAGCGACTCTATAGAGTAGACACAGTCCTCAACACAGACCCAGATAGCTTATAAAGAAAAACGCCCTGAAGACACAGCAGCGCAAGCTGATTATTTCGTGGATATCGCCATTGGATATTGATACAAAGCCTCAGCTGTCCTTAAAATCCAGCATAAACATTCTCAGTCAACATGCAGCGTGGTTTAGCCTTCATTTACAATTGGTTTAATTCTGGCTCAAGCCTCCTTAGACATTTCTCAGTATCAGTACTTGAGGGAAGTTTTCCCCCCGTGACAGGGGCTTAGGTAAATTTCAGGGACTTCTGGTCTTTGTAGAGAGGACTTAGGCTGTCTGGACAGCCCCTGACTCTGCACTCTGTGGAGCTTGGGGCGGCAGGGTAGCCTAGTGGTTAAGGGGTTAGGTAGCCCATTGGACTAGTAACCGGAAAGTTGCAAGTTCAAACCCCTGAACTGACAAGGTGCAAATCTGTTGTTCTGCCCCTGAACAGGCAGTTAACCCACTGTTCCTAGGCTGTCATTGAAAATAATAATTTGTTCTTAACTGACTTGCCTAGTTAAAAAAAGTTTTAAAAAATATATATATATATATATAAATGAGCTCAGCAGCCATCTCAGACTGACTGGCTGGAACACATGGGGAAGTCATCAAGCAGAGAGAGACTGGGAAACAATCAGCGTGAACTGAGCAAAATGATCCAGACACTCATCTACCACCTATACAGTGAGGGGAAAAAGTATTTGATCCCCTGCTGATTTTGTACGTTTGCACAATGACAAAGAAATGATCAGTCTATAACTTTAATGGTAGGTTTATAAGAACAGTGAGACAGAATAACAACAAAAAAAACAGAAAAACACATGTCAAAAATGTTATAAATTGATTTGCATTTTAATGAGCGAAATAAGTATTTGACCCCTCTGCAAAACATGATTTAGTACTTGGTGGCAAAACCATTGTTGGCAATCACGGAGGTCAGACTTTTTTTGTAGTTGGCCACCAGGTTTGCACACATCTCAGGAGGGGTTTTGTCCCACTCCTCTTTGCAGATCTTCTCCAAGTCATTAAGGTTTCGAGGCTGAAGTTTGGCAACTCGAACCTTCAGCTCCCTCCACAGATTTTCTATGGGATTAAGGTCTGGAGACTAGCTAGGCCACTCCAGGACCTTAATGTGCTTCTTCTTGAGCCACTCCTTTGTTGCCTTGGCCATATGTTTTGGGTCATTGTCATGCTGGAATACCCATCCACGACCCATTTTCAATGCCCTGGCTGAGGGAAGGAGGTTCTCACCCAAGATTTGACGGTACGTGGCCCCGTCCATTGTCCCTTTGATGCAGTGAAGTTGTCCTGTCCCCTTAGCAGAAAAAAACCCCAATGAAGTTTCCACCTCCATGTTTGACGGTGGGGATGGTGATCTTGGGGTCATAGGCAACATTCCTCCTCCTCCAAACACGGGAGTTGAGTTGATGCCAAAGAGCTCCATTTCCATCTTATCTGACCACAACACTTTCACCCAGTTGTCCTCTGAATCATTCAGATGTTCATCAGCAAACTTCAGACGGGCATGTATATGTGCTTTCATGAGCAGGGGGACCTTGCGGGCGCTGAAGGATTTCAATCCTTCACGGCGTAGTATGTTACCAATTGTTTTCTTGGCGACTATGGTCTCAGCTTCCTTGAGATCATTGACAAGATCCTCCCATGTAGTTCTGGGCTGATTCCTCACCTTTCTCATGATCATTGCAACTCCACGAGGTGAGATCTTGCATGGAGCCCCAGGCCGAGGGAGATTGACAGTTCTTTTGTGTTTCTTCCATTTGCGAAATATCGCACCAACTGTTGTCACCTTCTCACCAAGCTGCTTGGCGATGGTCTTGTAGCCCATTCCAGCCTTGTGCAGGTCTACAATCTTGTCCCTGACATCCTTGGAGAGCTCTTTGGTCTTGGCCATGGTGGAGAGTTTGGAATCTGATTGATTGATGGCTTTTGTGGACAGGTGTCTTTTATACAGGTAACAAACCGAGATTAGGAGCACTCCCTTTCAGAGTGTGCTCCTAATCTCAGCTCGTTACCTGTATAAAAGACACCTGGGAGACAGAAATCTTTCTGATTGAGAGGGGGTCAAATACTTATTCCCCTCAATAAAAATCAAATCAATTTATAACATTTTTGACATGCGTTTTTCTGTATTGTTTTTGTTGTTATTCTGTCTCTCCCTGTTCAAATAAACCCACCATTAAAATTATAGACTGATAATTTATTTGTCAGTGGGCAAATGTACAAAATCAGCAGGGGATCAAACACTTCTAACCCCCCCCTCCCTCTCTCTCTCACTCACTCACTCACTCACTCACTCACTCACTCACTCACTCACTCACTCACTCACTCACTCACTCACTCACCCCTCAGTCCGGTCCTGTCAGAGTAGGGAGCTGAGGCCAAATGTCTGGTTGCTGTCTGCCCAGCCAGCAGTGCTCCTCTCTCTCCTGAACCACGGCCATTGATCCTTCAATTATTGGATCCTCTGCTCGTTTTTCCTTGAAATTGCTTAGCAATAGCACCGGTAAATTTGTCACCACTTTGGGCAGAAATCCATGTTGATTACAGGGCCTGTTGATGGGGGATGGGTCCCTGAGGTCAGGCTGTGCTGCAGGACTTACACATACTCTTTCTTACTACCGTAATAGCCAACCCTAGCTTAATATATGAACCAGAATCAGGACACAAAAAGGTGGGGTGATTATGCCAAAGAGGGTTTGTAGTATGCTCAATTACAACTTTGATGTGATTCGCTCTGGTCTCCAAATTCAACTGTCTTTGGAGTGCTGTCACCCCCCCCCCCCTGAATACACAGCCTGATGGACACCTCCAAATGAACCTCCTAGAATCACCGTGTCTCACAAGGCAAGTCCCCAGTCCACATTCTCCTTCTAAAGTTATTTCTGCTGACCAAAAATCTGCTACAGAACCCGAGGACATAATGAAACTATTACGAGCGTCCCTTCTCACATCCTGGCATTAACTAAACTGTCATCTAACTAAATGCTTTTTTATGTTTGCAGTGGATTATTAACTGTTGCTGTAATGTAGGCATAATTTATGCATTAGATATTTGACAACTGTGAAGAATAAACCCATTTATTCTGTTGCACGCTCCCCAATGAACTATCCCTTTCAATGATAGAATTTACTCGTTTAAAACCCTAGAACTCATTTAATCGTCATGCCTTTTCTTCTTTTACCTAATTACTCAATGTGATGTTTTACCGATTATACAGCAGTAGAATTAAGTTTAATGCTATTTCCTGTTGCATAACAGACTTACGTTGCATTCACGTGGTCTGCCTTTTTCGCACAACAAAAATGCTCACAACCTATTCGCTTTTCCGAGTCTGAAAAACGCCAGGAGAAATACGCTTATAAAATTATTTTATTTTGAACAGATAAAATGTGTCTGTGTCACAGAAGTACAAATATACTCTATCAGCAAATCCAAGTACCCTTTGATGCATTATTAGGTAAAGCTTACACAAATAAAACACTCATGATTGCCCACGCTCATTCATTCAGTGCTCATTTACTTATATTTAGGTGCGTTAGGTATGAACGGCAGTTAACTCAGGAAGATAATTTCTTCTCATTTTTTTGATGCATTTGCTTGAATCAACTGGAAGTGAACTCTGCCTCTTGTAACACTGACTCCACAGTGTGAATGTAAATCCCTGAACTACCACATCTTTGAAGCTGATGTCTGAGGACCAAGACGGGACTAATGTAGAACAGAGTGAATGTCTCCTCTCCTCCCCTCTCGAGTTTTATGTTTTAATGTTCACAAGTACAGTGAAATGCCTTTCTTGCTAGCTCTAAACCCACTAATGTAGTAATCAATATACTAAAAATAACATAATGTATAAAAAATTAAAAATAAAACAAGAAGAACACGAGAAGTAAGTAAGCAATATACAGGATCAGTTCCAATACTATATTTACAATGTGCAGGGATACTGGAGTGATAGAGGTAGATATTTATAGGGTAAGGTGACTAGGCATATCAGGATATATAATAAACAGAGTAGCAGCAGTGTATATGATGATTGTATGTGAGTGTGTGTTCATGTGTGTAGAGTCAGTATGAATGTGTGTGCATGTTGTGCTTGTGAGAAAATCAAGTGTGTGTGTGTGTGTGTGTGTGTGTGTGTGTGTGTGTGTGTGTGTGTGTGTGTGTGTGTGTGTGTGTGTGTGTGTGTGTGTGTGTGTGTGTGTGTGTGTGTGTGTGTGTGTGTGTGTGTGTGTGTGTGTGTGTGTGTGTGTGTGTGTGTTGGAGTGTCAGTGTGTATGAGTGTGTAGAATCCTGTGAGTGTGCATAGAGACAGTACAAAAATAAAATAACGGGGTCAACTCAGATAGTCTGTATGGCCATTGTGTTAGCTATTTTGCAGTCTTATGGCTTGGAGATAGAAGCTGTTCAGGTGCCTGTTGGTATCAGAGTTGTTGCGCCGGTACCGCTTGCCATGCGGAAATGGAGAGAACAGTCTATGGCTTGGGTGACTGGAGTCTTTAATGATTTTCAGGGCCTACCTTTCACACCACCTGATATAGAGGTCCTGGATGGCAGGGAGCTCAGTGATTTACTGGACTGTCCGCACCTTCCTCTGTTGCGGCATGCGATCCAGGGTGGTGCTGTTGCCATACTAAGCAGTGATGCAGCCAGTCCAGCTATTCTCAATGGTGCAGCTTTTCGAGAATTTGAAGGCCCATGTCAAACCTTTTCAACCTCCTGAGGGGGAAGAGGTGCTGTCGCGCCTTCTTCACGACTGTGCACGCGTGTGTGGACCATTTTAAGTCCCTAGTGATATGGACACCGAGGAACTTGAAGTTCTCTACCCACTCCACTGCAGCCGCATCGATGTGTAGGGTTGACCAGAGATGAACTGTTTCTCCTAGTTTGTATGAGAAATATTACTGTGAAGAAAATGACAGATTGTCTGCATAATTGAATAACATTCAGCTAAGACATCCATTCAAATCCCCAGGGGTCTCTTCACAGTCCCCAATTCCAAAACAAATTAACAACAACGCACAGTTTTATACAGAGACATGATCACATGGAACTCCCTTCCATCTCTAATAACTCAAGCTAACAGCAAAATTACCATAAAAACACAGATTAAAAACACCTCATGGAATGGCGGGACTGTGAGGGGATACAAACACACAGACATACAGACGTACTCTAACGGACACATTATTTTGTTGTTGTATTGTTTGTCAAATGTTTTGTTGTTGTATTGTTTGTATTATTGTTGAATTTTAAATGTGTGTGCATTTCCTTGTCTAGCAGTGTATCAGTTTTGTTACTTGTCATGTTTTGTGTTTATTGTGGACCCCAGGAAGAGTAGATGCTGCTGCTGCAAAAGCTAACAGGGGGGGGGGGGGTCCAAATAAAGGAACAAACACACTTCATTGTATCATATCCACGTGACAGAGAGGACTTCCCTTAACTCAGGACCAGACTGAAGACAAAACGATCATATCAAAGACCGACAGCAAATATCTCTCAGGTTAAATATACCGCTGAATTGGGAGAGCATGGAAATGATCAAATAATATAATCACATTGGTGAACTAAAGTTAGGGTGAACTAAAGTTAGGGTGAACTTAAGTCACAGTGAACCATTCTTTGAAATGAATTAGAGTTGAATAGTCAAGGAATATAGCAACAAACAAACAAACAATATTTACTCCACAAAGAAATTGTGTATACAATTCTAATGCTTTTGTATCCGTTTTAATACCAGCTGAATCCCACGCGTTGTGCACAGTTCACTCTTTGCATCGTGTGTTGAGTGTTAACCAAGTGAATATGACAGACAATCTCAGAATGATTAACTCCCCAAACTGCCATTCACTGCCAGGCCCTAACAAAGACTCTGTATATAAGACGGAGAGTTCTAATTCTCAAGATACACTGCAGCTGTGGACAAGCATCATAACATGGAAAGGGAAGAGAGACAGAAAGGAAGGAATGGAGAACCACAAATCACAGCAGGCTTTTTTTTTCTTCTCTAACCGCTGGTTGTGTGAAATCTGCCCACTACCCACATGCTCACTTGGTTCGACAGACATAGCCCCCCACCCCCAAAACCCCTCAGGTCCACCCCCTCAGGTCCACCCTGCCCCCCCACACACTCCCCCAACACTGTGTTCAGCCACAACCACAAGTGACAAAGCTGACACGGAGAGGGCGGTCTCATTGTCTCACCTCTGTCTCACACATGGGACTGGGGAGATCTCAGACGGTTCTCCCTCCCACCTAATACCCTCCCTCACCGCCGTTACTCTCTCTGTCTCACACACAGAGGGTCAGGCTATCATAGGGGGGGTTATCCCATTTACAGACTAATCAATCCCACATTCCAAACCACACTGACAATCTCACACACACACTGCCTTTTAAGCAGGCTGTACCACACAGCTCAATGCATTGCATTTATCCTCATATAAACAATCTTCACATTAACACTGGTGTAAATAAAAATCCAGATTTACACTTTTAATGGGAGGTACACCAACACCATGCAATTCACCCAGTGGCTTTCCAACTCCAGCCCCCACCCCCACTAACCCCAAAATACAACTAACCCCATGGAAATAGAAAACAACCAAAGCTGAAGAAACACACACAGAGACTACTCACCCAATCAACCTGTGCTACTGCAGCTCTCTTCTCCTCCTCACTCGCTCTCTCCTTCCCTCGCTTCCCCACTACCGCGGACACAAAACATCTAGAGGAGCGCTTTGGTTTTCATTTGTTTTTGTGTTTTTTCTTCTCTTTGGGCTTCTTACTCCCCACTCTTTTGTCCTGGCCGGTGAAAAAAAGTGCACACAAAGACTTCTTCTTCCTCACAAGCCCTGGTCCCCTCTAGCATCTAGACACTAGGACAACATCAAAGCAACTCGGGGGGAACACTTCAGGGGCCTATTGTCTCTGCGTGGGTCTGTTTTTCTTGCAGCTCCCCCCTCATGACTCGACGCCACTTGGTACAGTCCGGGTATTCACGCCAAGTAGCTTTCACACATGGTGGAGGGGAAGCTTGTCTCAAGCAATTGCTGACAAGCTGCAAACAAGACAGCCCCCCCACACACACACACACTCACAGACATCTACCCTTACAAACACCCCTTTCTCCCTCTGTCTCCGTCCTCTCTGCCACTCGCTCTTTATCCCCCACTATTCAGGTCGCCCCTCCTCTCCCTCTCTCTCGTTTGGCGTGTAAGCCTTCCAGTCTCTGACCTGCTCACACACACACACACACAGCAGAGGACTGCACAGGCACCATACTGCTCCAGCTTTCACAGGTGAAACATCACATCGAGAGGGGCGGGTAGGATAAAACATTGACGATTCAGACTGAGGGAGAATAGGAGAGGCACCTACATAGAAAGAGGGCAAGGGAGAGTGAGGGAAAGAGAGAAAGGTGGGGGGTTGGGTAGGACAGGATCTGTCCTCATGCCTGGCCTCAGAGGTTGGAGATCACAGCGTGAAAGAGGGGGCAGGGGGCCATAGTGGAGACGAGAGCAGGAGGAAGGTGTTGGTTTTGGAACAATGAACCATGAGCACCAAATGTAGGAGGTAAAAGTAAAAGTCAGCTTCAACCCATATAAACTGACCCATAAAGTGAGTGTGTGGGTCTGTGGGATTTTGGTGTTTTGATTTTGATGCTTGACAGACATAGATGGCAGTCAGACAGGTTAACAAATCAATCCCGAGGCACTTTGTGTTTATCACTAAAACCCCATTATTTTGTGGTTATATGTTTAGTGATTTTGACAACCTGCACAATGGTATCTTTATCATACAGGTATGTAGTCTGTTAACCCTCAGCTTTCAAATCACCTCACCGGCCTTGACTATGTTGCACATGCAGCCTCATAGTCATAGCACATGCAGCCAGTATAGTCTCTGTGCCCAACAATTCCAAGGTAACCTGTCTAAATTACTTTTGCCCCATAGCACTCATAGCAATTTTATTTCACCTTTATTTAACCAGGTAGGTCAGTTGAGAACAAGTTCTCATTTACGACTGCGACCTGGCCAAGATAAAGCAAAGCAGTGCGACAAAAACAACAACACAGAGTTACACATAACCAGACGTACAGTCAATAACACAATAGAAAAATCTGTGTACAGTGTGTGCAAATGTAGACGAGTAGGCAGGTAAGGCAATAAATAGGCATTAACACTGGAGTGATAGATGAGCAGATGACGATGTGCAAGTAGAGATACTGGGGTGCAAAAAAGAAAGAGGATAAATGACAATATATATATTTTTTGTACCTTTACTTATCTAGGCAAATCAGGTAAGAACAAATTATTATTTTCAATGACAGCTTAGGAACAGTGGGTTAACTGCTTGTTCAGGGGCAGAACAACAGATTTGTACTTTGTCAGCTCGGGGATTTGATCTTCCAACCTTGCGGTTGCTAGTCCAATGCTCTAACCACAAGGGTACCTGCCACCCCATGTGGGAATGAGGTAGTTGGGTGTGCTATTTCCAGATTGGATGTGCACAGGTACAGTGATCGGTAAGCTGCTCTGACAGCTGATGCTTAAAGTTAGAGAGGGAGATATAAGACTCCAGCTCAGTGAATTTTGCATTCGTTCCAGTCATTGGCAGCAGAGAACTAGAAGGAAATGCGACCAAAGGAAGTGTTGGCTTTGGGGATGACCAGTGAAATATACCTGCTGGAGCACGTGCTACAGGTGGGTGTTGCTATGGTGACCAGTGAGCTGAGATAAAGCGGGGCTTTACCGAGCAAAGACTTATAGATGACCTGGAGCCACTGGGTTTAAAACTAATATGTAGTGAGGGCCAGCTAACGAGAGCATAAAGGCCGCAATGGTGGGTAGTATATGGGGCTTTGGTGACAAAACAGATGGCACTGTGATAGACTGCAACCAGTTTTCTGAGTAGAGTGTTGGAGGCTAATTTGTAAATGACATCGCAGAAGTCATGGATCGGTAGGATGGTCAGTTTTACGAAGGTATGTTTGGCAGCATGAGTAACGGAGGCATTGTTGCGAAATAAGAAGCTAATTCTAGATTTAATCTTGGATTGCAGATGCTTAATGTCAGCCACAGAAGGAGTGTATGGCGTTGAAGCTCGTTTGGAGGTTTGTTAGCACAGTGTCCAAAGAAGGGCCAGATGTATACAGAATGGTGTCGTCTGCGTAGAGGTGGATCATAGAATCACCAGCAGCAAGAGCGACATCATTGATATATACAGAGAAAAGAGTCAGCCCGAGAATTGAACCTTGTGGCACCCCCATTGAGACTGCCAGAGGGCCGGACAACAGGCCCTTCGATTTGACACACTGAACTCTATCTGAGAAATAGTTGGTGAACCATTTAGGACCTTGAGCGTGGCTGAGGTGTACCCCTGACCAGCTTGGAAACCAGATTGCATAGTGGAGAAGGTAAGGTGGGATTCGAAATGTTCGGTGATCTGTTTGTTCACTTGGCTTTCGAAGATTTTAGAAAGGCAGGGCAGGATGGATAAAGGTCTATAACAGTTTGGGTCTAGAGTGTCTCCCCTTTGAAGAGGGGGATGACCGCGGCAGCTTTCCAATCTTTGGGGATCTCAGACGATATGAAAGAGAGGTTGAACAGGCTAGTAATAGGGGTTGCAACAATTTCGGGGGATAATTTTGGAAAGAGAGGTTCCAGATTGTCTAGCCCAGCTGATTTGTAGGGATCCAGATATTGCAGCTCTTTCAGAACATCAGCAGTCTGGATTTGGGTGAAGGAGAAGCAGGGGGGCTTGGGCAAGTTGCTGCAGGGGGTGCTGAGCTGTTGGCCGGGGTAGGAGTAGCCAGGTGGAATGTATGGCCAGCCGTAGAAAGATGCTTATTGAAATGATTGATTATTGTGGATTTATCAGTGGTGACAGTGTTTCCTAGCCTCAGTGCAGTGGGCAGCTGGGAGGAGGTGCTCTTATTCTCCATGGACTTTACAGTGTCCCAAACAGGATGCAAATTTCTGTTTGAAAAGGCTGGCCTTAGCTTTCCTAACTGACTGAGTATATTGGTTCCTGACTTCCCTGAAAAGTTACATATCGCGGGGGCTATTCAATGCTAATGCAGAATGCCACAGGATGTTTTTGTGCTGGTCAGTCAAGTCTGGGGTGAACCAAGGGCTATATCTTTTCTTAGTTCTACATTTTTTTTAATGGGGCATGCTTATTTAAGATGGTGAGGAAAGCACTTTTAAAGAGCAACCAGGCATCCTTTACTGACAGGCTGAGGTCAATATCCTTCCAGGATACCCGAGCCAGGTCGATTAGAAAAGGCCTGCACACTGAAGTGTTTTAGGGAGCATTTGACAGTGATGAGGGGTGGTCGTTTGACCGTGGACCCATTATGCACATAGACAATGAGGCAGTGATCTCTGAGATCCTGGTTGAAGACAGCAGAGGTGTATCAAATAGGGTTCCCATGGTTACGGATTTAGGGTTGTACCTGGTAGGTTCCTTGATAATTTGTGTGAGATTGAGGGCATCTATCTTAGATTGTAGGATGGCATGTTAAGCATGTCCCAGTTTAGGTCATCTAACAGTACGAACTCCGAAGATAGATGGGGGGCAATCAATTCACATATGGTGTCCAAGGCACAGCTGAAGGGGCTCTATAACAAGCGGCAACGGTGAGAGACTTGTTTCTGGAAAGGTGGATTTTTTAAAGTAGAAGCTTAAATTGTTTGGGCACAGACCTGGGTATTATTATTATTTTTCTTTTACCTTTACTTAAGTAGGCAAGTCAGTTAAGAACAAATTCTGGTTGACAATGACGACCAAGGAACAGTGGGTTAACTGCTGACAGAACTCTGCAAGCTATCTCTGCAGTAGATTGCAACTCTGCCCCCTTTGGCAGTTCTATCTTGTCGGAAAATGTTATAGTTAGGGATGGAAATTTCAGGCCTTCCTAAGCCAGGATTCAGACACGGCTAGGACATCCGGGTTGGTGGAGTGTGCTAAAGCAGTGAATAAAACAAACTTACGGAGGAGGCTTCTAATGTTAACATGCATGAGACCAAGGCTTTTACGGTTACAGAAGTCAACAAATGAGAGCGCCTGGGAAATGAGAGTGGTGCAGGTTGCTGCAGGGCCTGTGTTAACCTCTACATCACCAGAGGAACAGAGGAGGAATAGGGTAAGGGTATGGCTAATCTATAGCCATGAAATGCTTTGAAAGGCTGGTCATGGCTCACGTCAACACCATCGTCCCAGACACCCTGGACCGCCCCAACAGACGCAATCTCTATTGCCCTCCACACTGCCCTGACCCACATGGACAAAAGGAATACCTATGTAAGAATGCTGTTCATTTACTACAGCTCGGAATTCAACACCATAGTCCCCTCCAAGCTCATCACCAAACTCAGAACCCTGGGACTAAACACCTCCCTCTGCAACTGGATCCTGGACTTCCTGACGGGCCGTCCCCAGGTGGTAAGGTTAGGTAACAACAAATCCACCACGCTGACCATCAACACGGGGGGTTAGGATTGGTTTGACTAGCTGCATCACCACTTGGTGCGGCAAGGGCAAGGCACCCGACCACAAGGCGCTACAGAGGGTGGTAAAGGACCGCCCAGTACACCACTGGGGCCGAGCTCTCTACCATCCAGGACCTCTACACCAGGCGGAGTCAAAGGAAGGCCCAAAAAATGGTCTCCTGAACAGCTAATCAAATGGCTACTGGGACTATTTGCACTGTCCCCTCCACCCCCATGCTTACGCTGCTGCTACTCTCTGTTTATTATCCATGCATAGTCCCTTTTCCTCTACCTACATGTACATATTACCTCGACTAACAAGCAGCATCAGTGCACCAAGTCTGGAATCAACGGGACCCTGAACAGCTTCTACCCCCAAGCCATGACTTCTAAACAAGACTGTTAAATAGAAAATCATGGCTACCTGGACAACCTGTATTGATTCGTTTTTGCACTAACACTCTTACACTGACTCTATGCACACACACTGGACCCTTCCTATACACTCACACATACTTACACTGACACCACAACACACACACACACACACACACACACACACACACACACACACACACACACACACACACACACACACACACACACACACACACACACACACACACACACACACACACACACACACACACACACACACACACACACACACACACACACACACACACACACACACACACACATACAGTAACATGTGCACACATGCATAATGACACCACACATATACATTCACACACAGACACACACACACACTTTCACACTCACCACTTACGCTGCTACTACTGTGTATTATCACGTTTTTTTGCCTAGTCACTTTACCCCTACTTGTATGTACATAGCTATCTCAATTACCTCGTACCCCTGCACATCGACTCGGTACTCTTCATTGCTATTCGTTATTCACTGTGTATTAATTCCTCATGTCACTTTTTCATCACTCCTTTCTGAAGGAGGGTTTTGACTTAAAACCTCAACATCAGAAGAGGAATGGGAAACTGTATGCTGTCACTAACATACCTACATCTATGAACAAATAACAGTAAATGGTATTGACAATGTCTGAGTGATGTATTTGGTACTAGATATCTCCAATACAGAATCTGAATGAGTAGGAAAGGGTTAAATATACCAGCAACTGACCCAAAATGGGAAGGGAGGTGGGGGCGGGGCAAAGGGACAGTATTCCATTGAGAATTGGTGGTATTGCAATGCCTGAGATTGGGTTGAACCAATGTGAGCTGTATCGTGGGGGTGCTCCTCCCTCAAGCCCCTGTGCTGCCTCTTCCTATCCTCATTCCTGTAACTGAGAACTGCACAAAAACCTACAATTATAATGTGTATGTTGAGGTATGGTTTTAACAAATCACTAACTCTTTTTATAACACCTGTGTGAATGCTGGGGAAATATTGTGTCCCTCTATGAAGGAGGGGGAGGGGGAGGCTCAATAAAGAAAATGGTAGAAGATCACTGTCACATTGAATGTTTGTTATTTTCAATAAACATGTACTGTATGTGACTCAATGTTTTGTGTAGATAAAAATATGTAATGTTGTGCAACTGTTAACTAGAACATTGCACAGTAGTGACCTGGTAATTGTATGCACGTAAGAAAATCTAATGTGTATTCATTGCACATTAGTTTGAGCTGGGAGGAGTTTTTCACCTAGGATTACACATTAATGATCTGTACAGAGAAGTAGGAATACCCATCGGTTTCACTACTACTCCTGTGTTAATCATACCTGCTACTAGTAGGACTGTGATTTGTCTCATTGTCTGTTTTTTCCCTTTGGTGAGGACTGAAAACTGATGTAACATGAGATAGCTCCGTCCATGCCCAGTCAAACATATCCCTTAATAATCACAGTCAATGGCATCGTGCATATTTTTTTGAGGACACTGGAGACTAAATTCAATATATTTGAATGAATTATGTATAAAAACTCAACAAAATATTGTTCTATTTTTGTTCTACCAATGATCAAAATTATAAGGCATGTGGTCTGAGATTAAACTGGTATGACGCAGTAGCGTAGTCAGAAATTCGTTGGTGGGTGGCCTGCAGACTTTTTTTTGAGGGGTGGGAGACAACTAACTTCCTGCAATTCTACACATTTTGCCATGGGGCAAAGAAAATCATGTGCAGTTTTATAGGTAATCTCATGCTATTCCACACATTTTGCCATGAGCCTGAGAGAAAATGTCCCACAATTGTACACATTTTTCCATGGGGCAGAGAGGAAAATGTGTAGAGGAGATGGCAGAGATGGCTGCCATTGCATGGGCTCCTAACCAATTGTGCTATTGTGTGTGTTTTTTTGCATTATTTCTAACTTATTTTGTACATAATATTTCTGCCACCATCTCTTATGACCGAAAAGAGCTTCCGGATATCAGGACAGCGATTACTCACCTCATACCGGACAAATTATTTTCTTTAACGAGTCGGACGCAAAGGACTTACTTCAGACACCCTACAAAGCCCAAATCCCCGTCATTCGCATGAAGAAGGGACAAAGATATTGGTGACGTAGGTAGGGTGCCTTGTAAGGATCCGACGGCAAGTGGGTAATCCGCCTCTACCGTCAGTCCTATTAGCCAACGTGCAATCATTGGATAATAAAATGGATGAGTTCTGATCAAGACTATGCTACCATGGGGACATTAAAAACAGTAATATCTTATGTTTCACAGAGTCGTGGCTGAACGACAACATGGATAACATACAACTGGCTGGGTTTTCGGTGCATCGGCAAGACAGAACAGCTGCCTCCGGTAAGACAAGGGGTGGCAGTCTGTGTCTATTTGCAAATAACAGCTGGTGCACAAAATCTAATATTAAGGAAGTCTCAAGGTTTTGCTCGCCTGAAGTAGAGTATCTCATGATAAGCTGTAGACCACACTATTTACCAAGAGAGTTTTGATCTATATTAGCTGTAGCTGTCTATTTACTACCACAAACCGATGCTGGCACTAAGACCACACTCAACGAGCTGGATAAGGCCATAAGCAAACAAGACAATGCTCATCCAGAGGCGGCGCTCCTAGTGGCCGGGGACTTTAATGCAGGGAATCTTGAATCCGTTTTTACCTAATTTCTACACAGCATTTTACATGTGCAACCGGAGGGGGAAAAAACTAGAGACCACATTAACTTCACACACAGAGACGTGTACAAAGCTCTCTTTTGCCGTCCATTTGGCAAATCTGACCATAACTCTATCCTCCTGATTCTTGCTTACAAGCAAAAACTAAAGCAGGAACTACCAACGACCCTTCTCAATACGGAAGTGGTCAGATGACGCAGATGCTAAGCTACAGGACTGTTTTGCTAGCACAGACTGGAATATGTCCCGGGATTCTTCCAATGGCATTGAAAAGTATATCATATCAGTCACCGGCTTCATCAATAAGTGCATTGTCATCACCACAGTGGCCGTCCGTACATAACCCAACCAGAAGCAATGGATTACAGGCAACATCCGCACTGAGCTAAAGGGCAGAACTGCCGCCTTCAAGCAGCGGGACTCTAACCCGGAAGCTTAAAAGAAATCCCACTAAGCCCTCAGATGAACCATCAAACAGGCAAAGCATCAATACAGGACTAAGATTGAATCATACTACACCGGCTCTGATGCTCGTCGGATGTGGCAGGGCTTGCAAACTATTACGGACTGCAAAGGGAAGCACTGACACAAGCAGCCCAGTGACACAAGCCTACCAGATGAGCTAAATGACTTATATGCTCCTCAGTGAAAGGCACATGACAGCCCGCTTGGAGTTTGCCAAAAGGAACCTAAAGACTCTCAGATCATGAGAAACAAGATTCTCTGGTCTGATGAAACCAAGATTGAACTCTAAGGGCTGAATGCCAAGCATCACATCTGGAGCAAACCTGGCACCATCCCTACGGTGAAGCATGGTTGTAGCAGCATCATGCTGTGGGGATGTTTTTCAGCGGCAGGGACTGAGAGACTAGTCAGGATCGAGGAAAAGATGAACGGAGCAAAGTACAGAGTGATCCGTGATGAAAACCTGCTCCAGAGCGCTCAGGACCTCAGACTGGGGCGAATGTTTACCTTCCAACAGGACAATGACCCTAAGCACACAGACAAGACAACGCAGGAGTGGCTTCGGGAAAAGTCTCTGAATGTTCTTGAGTGGCCCAGCCAGATCCCTTACTTGAACCCGATCGATCTCTGGAAAGACCTGAAAATAGCTGTGCAGCGACGCTACCCATCCAACCTGACAGAGCTTGAGAGGAATGAGAGAAACTCCCCCACAGGTTTGCCAAGCTTGTAGAGTCATACCTAAGGAGACTTGAGGCTGTAATCGCTGCCAAAGTACTGAGTAAAGTTATGTAAATGGCATATTTCCATTATTTATTTTTTTAAATCTGAAAACCCATTTTTTCTTTGTCATTATGGTGTATTGTGTGTAAATTGCTAAGCAAAAACATTCTTAAATTGATTAAAATAATTTAACAAAAAAAGTCAAGGGGTCTGAATAATTTCCGAATGCACCGTATGTAGTTTGGATGTCAATAATGATCGTGTCCCTGCTTACAAATATCTGGATAGATGAAAAGCTGTCTTTTATAAAGCATATTGATGAGTTAGTAAAGAAGCTGAGAATAAAAATGGGCTTCTTTTGAAATAGGCCATGCCTCTCGCTAAATAGTAGAAAGCAGATTATTCAGTCGACGTTCCTATCTGTCCTAGACTATGGCGACATCATCTATATGAATGCAGCTGCTACTTCATTAAAGCCGTTAGATTAAGTTTATCATAGCGCACTGTGCTTTATTACAGGCTACAATTTTAGTACTCATGACTGTTTTCGCTACCAGAAGGTTGTTTTCCCTCTTTGATGTCATGTTGGTTGATACATTGATTTGTTTTAATTTATAAAGCCATTTTACAAAAATTCCCACTGTACCTAACATCTTTACTAAGCTTTAGACATACAAGTTACCACACCCGGTCTCAGGTTAACTACGGAGTTAGGTAAACCAGCTTTTAGTTTTCTTATTTGTGGGATTTTAAAAAATGTGCTTCTCTGGTGCCTTTAGGGCAATTTAAAAGGCTGATTGAGGACCTTATTACTGATGAATGTGTCTGTTTTTTATGACCATGTTTTTTTTCTACTTGCATTTTGTATTTATATTGATGAGTGTATTTTCAGTCATTTATGTAATTCCCTGACAAAAAAGAAAGGTTAACTGAACAAAATAGCCTCCTGAGTGGCGCAGTGGTCTAAGGCAACCCAGTGCTAGCTCTGCCACTAGAGATCCTGGTTCGAGTCCAGGCTCTGTCGCAGCCGGCCACGACAGGAAGACCCATGGGGCGGTGCACAATTGGCCCAGTGTCGTCCGGGTTAGGGGAGGGTTTGACTGACAGGGATGTTCTTGTCCCATCGAGCTCTAGCGACTCCTGTGGTGGGCCAGATGCAATGCACGATCGACAGGTGTATGGTGTTTTCTCCGACACATTGGTGCGGCTGGCTTCCGGTTTAAGCGGGCATTGTGACAAGAAGCAGTGCGGCTTGGCTGGGTTGTGTTTCGGAGGAGGCACGGCTCTCGACCTTCGCCTCTACCGAGTCCGTACGGGAGTTGCAGGGATGGTACCAGACTGTAACTACCAATTTGGGGAGGAAAAAATATACAAATAAAGAAATCCTCCCTTGATGATATCAGTATGGCTCTCAATTGGTCTCACAAGCATCTATTTTTTTTAAAGCAAGTGTTGAATATGGTCTTCTACCTGTACTGGTAGTCTCATACTGTTACCCTCTCATGAGCGCAGACCTGCACCACAATAAACATTTGTGGATCTGTCCTTAAAGATGAAATCTGAACATACACACCAATGCATACATCTATTTGTTTTTTATTGAGCCGCTCTCTTGTCCATGTTTCCCTTGTAAAAGAGGTATTCTGACTTCAATTGGACTTCCTGAATAAATAAATGTTAAATGAAAAGAATAGATCAATTTAAAAAACACCACCATACAGAGCCAAATTTGATTTCATTGTAAAGATAAAGATAAAAGAAAGACTCCAGCGCACACAATATTACCTATGCACATTGTTTGTTGTGTCAGCACAAGTATAATATCATTTGTGCGGGAGTTACATATCTGTTAGCCGGCTGCAGCAGAGACAGCCAGGGCGTCAATTGAAACCCTACGCACGCATTGGTGCTACTTTCAGAGGCGGGCGGTGACCCTGAGTGAATAAAAATCAGGTCAGATTGGCAGCAAATGCTGGTTATGTCATTCAACTGTCTCCAGAGCGATTTGATAATGTGCTGTCTGGAGGCAGGGGATGGAGCGTGCACGGGCAAGGTCAGTGATGGACTGAACAGGGGACATAAGAAATGATTGCGAATGAGCTTCAATCCACCATCATTGTATCTCTATTATTTTCTCTATGGACTGGTGAGGATTATATAAATGCATATATACATATTCTTCTACCCTCACCTCAGTTTCTCTTTTTTCCTGGATACCTGTACCCCACTACATAGGGATGTCAGAATGTGACATTTTCTTGGTAGCACGGTATCTATGCTATACCGAATCTGTGAACATGCCTGCATATACTATTTCAGAAAAGAATCACCTCTGATGTGACCAGTTAGAGCCTAATAGCCACTCTCAGCTCTAAAGAACAAATTCCATCTCCACCAACAGCAGGTCCTCTCATAGAATATCTATTTCAGTCTATTTTTTACAGGTTCTCTCCCCAATCAGTGCAGTTGTTTGCTATGCAAGGGTCTAACATTTCAAGGTTTCAAACTGACAGTAGATGTTATGCAACGCCTGCTCTCGGGGACTCTCGAACATAAGCAGAAGAGACAGGAATAGAGCAGAAACTGGCAGGGAGGCAGAGCAGCAGCCTGTTGTCTACCCATTACAGAGCAGGCACAGGCACTGTCCAGCCACTGGCTAGCTGATCAGCCACCCAGCTGGCTTCTGCCCAACATGGTCCCCGACATGGCTGAAATGGACAGATAGGGGGATGTCTGATTGCCATTGAGTACATGAGAATAACCAAGGGAAATGATTTTATTTGTTAAGAGACCATGGGACTGATTGAGCACAGTTAAAGTGGATGGGCAGCTATGGGATTGACAAAGTCCAATTTGACTGGAAACAATGGGGAAATGGTTAGAACAGGCAAACACAAACATTTATATTTATTATTATTCACATACATTTACAATGGCAGGGCAGGCAACTGCCATAAATCATAGAACATAAGTAGAAGATCAAGGGACTGGTGCCAATTTCAACATAAAGTTGTCCTTATTACCCCAGCCTAGTATTTTCAGATCTAGAGAGAATATGGATCACAGATTTTCTTGTCTGAAACAGCTTGGGGTTAGGTCAGCATTTTACTATTAAACCATCATTCTGCATCTAACAAAATATGTTCGTGTTTATACTCAGTCAGAAGACAAACCTCCGCTCCTTGTTGAAGTTAAACTTCGCAAAGGAAGAAAGAAAATATCTGTTTGGAAAGTGTCAACTAAGAACAGGGATGGACTGTTTCCTCACACTGACATTTACTTGCAAGAGGCAATGTCATAAAGACCTATTTACATAGATCTGACAAAACCTCTGCTTCACTCTTCTCCATAGATAGAATACATCTACAGTATGTATGTGCTTGACAGCGCACAAGCTGTCATTCTGCCGCTGAAGTTCAATTCCTTTGACAGCAAGGTACAAATGTATCAATTGCTTTAGGCGAGGAAGCCATCATGTGGATATTTCATGTACTGATGATTTAGCAACAAACACCTAAGCATCAGCATGACACAATTCCCCAATTTGACAACTACTGCTGTAGGCCTAGCTGCCCCCCCCATCTTCTTTCTCTGGCATTCCATTAAAATATTTAAATGAACAGGACCGACAGACATTGATGCGGCTGGGGTGTTTTTGGAAAATGGTGGAAGCGGATGTTCTGTTTGAATCGGATGACGTGCCGAGTGGAGACGGGAGCGAGAAGAATTGGATTTCAGTGGAGAATGCAGAAGGAAATAAAAGAAGTAAAGAGGTAGAGGAATCTAGTAAATCCAAACCTAGTTCTGATTCTTTTCTGGTTGGAATAAGGGTTTTGGAACTATGTTGTTACCTGGGAGATTTGTTTGAAATATCTATTAAAATTGTGGATAGATTGGATGAGGTGGTGTCAATGAGAATAATGAGAAATGGGCTTATTTAGTTTCTTTGTGTTTCTATGGAACAGAAGGAGCGTGCTCTGCGCCTCAACAAGCTCTCGGATTGGAATGTGTTGTGTGTGGATCTTTGAAGCAGGGCGCCTATCAAGGGTGTTATCTCTGGGCCGCTATAAGGAAAATCAAAGGATATACACTACCGTTCAAAAGTTTAGGGTCACTTAGAAAGGTCCTTGTTTTTGAAAGTTTATCATTTTAAAAAGGCTAATTGATCATTAGAAAACCCTTTTGCAATTATGTTGGCCCCGCTGAAAAATGTTGTTCTGAATACAGAAGCAATAAAACTGGCCTTTCTTCTGAAACTCGTCAATCTATTCTTGTTCTGAGAAATTGCCAAGAAACTGAAAATCTCGTACAACGCTTTGAATTACTCCCTTCACAGAACAGCGCGAACTGGCTCTAACCAGAATAGAAATAGGAGTGGGAGACCCCGGTGCACAACTGAGCAAGAGGACAAGTATATTAGAGTGTCTAGTTTAAGAAACAGATGCCGCACAAGTCCTCACCTGCAGCTTCATTAAATAGTACCCGCATAACACCAGTCTCCACATCAACAGTGAAGAGGCGACTCCGGGATGCTGGCCTTCTAGGCAGAGTTACAAATAAAAAGTCATACCTCAGATTGGCCAATAAAAAGAAAAGATTAAGATGGGCAAAAGAACACAGACACTGGACAGAGGAAGATTGGAAAAAAATGTGAAGAACAGACAAATCTAAGTTTGAGGTGTTCGCATCACAAAGAAGAACATTCGTGAGATACAGAAAAAATGAAAATATGCTGGAGGAGTGTTTGACGCCATCTGTCAAGCATGGTGGAGGCAATGAGGTGGTCTGGAGGTGCTTTGGTGGTGGTAAAGTGGGAGAAATGTACAGGGTAAAAGGGTCCCGAAAAAGGAAGGCTATTACTCCATTTTGCAATGGCATGCCATACCCTGTAGACGGTGCTTAATTGGAGCCAATTTCCTCTTACAACAGGACAATGACCCAAAGCACAGCTCCAAACTATGCAAGAACTATTTAGAGAAGAAGCAGTCAGCTGGTATTCTGTCTATAATGGAGTGGCCAGCACAGTCACCGGATCTCAACCCGATTGAGCTGTTGTGGCAGCACCTTGACCGTATGGTACATAAGAAGAGTGGCAGGTAGCCTAGTGGTTAGAGCGTTGGGCCAGTAATCGAAAGGTTGATGGATTGAATCCCTGAGCTAACAAGGTAAAAAATGTGCTATTCTGCCCCTGAATAAGGCAGTTAAGCCACTGTTCCCCGGTAGGCTGTCATTGTAAATAATATGTTCTTAACTGATTTGCGTAGTTAAATAAAGGTTACACAAGAAGTGCTCATCAAGCCAATCCATCTTGTTTGAGGTGCTTCAGGAAGCATGGGGTGAAATCTCTTCAGATTTACTTCAACAAATTGACAACTAGAATGGTAAAGGTCTGCAAGGCTGTAATTGCTGCAAATGGAAGATTATTTGACAAAACCAAAGCTTGAAGGACACAATTATCATTTCAATTAAAAATCATTACTTATAACCTTGTCAATGTCTTGACTAAATTTCCTCTTCATTTTGCAAATCATTTCTGGATGTTTTCATGGAAAACAGGACATGTATAAGTGACCCCAAACTTTTGAATAGTAGTGTTTGTACACAGAAACTCACATGCACGCATGCACACACACACGCACACATGGTAGGCATGGCCTGCAGTGACGTGTGGTGAGGTCAGTGGCTCGATAGGCACTGGCTATTATCAAAGCACAACTTAACCTTGATGAAGGCCAAGTTCATCATACAACAGATACTGTAGCTTCAACAACCAGGGTGACATAGGCCAAGGTTTGTGAAACTCGGTCCTGGGGCCCCCCTCTGGGTGCACATTTTGTTTTTTTGCCCTAGCACTAGACAGCTGATTTCAAATATTCAAAGCTTGATGATGATTTGGTTATTTGAATCTGCTGTGTAGTGCTAGGGCAAAAAAACAAATGTGCACCCTGGGTGGGTGGGGGGTTGGAGCAGGACCGAGTTTAGGAAACCCTGACATGCGCTATTAACTGAAATTGAGAAACAATTTCATAACGCCCTCCACAATTTTAACCTATAGATGGCACTAAAGACCAATATATGGACAGATTTGTAAAACAAACGCTGTTTGGCTTACTACTTATTGTAGGGGGAGAGAGGGTGAGAGAATGACCTGTGATAAAGAGTGTGATGAAGACAATGTCAGTGACCTCCTGGTGCCAGAGCACAGCTTGTGATCAATGACAATTCATGGCATTGTCTGGAGAAATGGCCATACCACAAGGACTGAGGAGTTTTTCAGGACAAAATCAACAGAATGGAGCTCAGCACAGGCAAAATCCTAGAGGAAAAACTTGGTCCAGTCAGTCCAGAGACTGGAAAAGACATTCACATTTCAGCACGACAATGACCTCAACACAAGACAGAATCTACACTGCTGTTGCTTACTAAGAAGACAGTGAATGACCCAGTTTCAGTTTTAACTTAACTTGCTTGAAAATCTATGGCGGGACTTTAAAATGGAAGTCCTTGTCAGCTCAGGGGTATGAACTTGCAACTTTCCAGTTACTAGTCCAACGCTCTAACCACTACGCTACCCTTACTACACACTTCCCTGTATTTGGTATTCAGACTTGCCTTATTCAGTCATTAAAGCGCTCTGCAGGTGTGGCTACCACTCTGAATACATTTCATTCAACCACTGAAAACCCTCCCACTTTCTGGAAAACAGACTTTCCTGTAGTTTTCATTCATTGGGGTTTTCAGTACATTTATCTGAAGCCATCCCTTTAAATATGGTGCGCTTTTAATGATAATTTGTCGACAAACTCAATAGAATACATTGCAAGAACCGGTTCAGAATATGGGAATCAATAGAGCCCCACAGTGGCGGTGTCATAATACCAATAAAATCTAGCGGTTAAACAGCGAAATGGCTCCAATAATTTTTCCACCATTCATTTTTCCCATTGGGGACGTTTTGATAACCATGTAAATCTCTCTCGGACAAGGTGATTTTATCAATATATTCAGCTCTATTTACTCTCAGATTCAAAAATGCTAATTAGCGTCAAAGTAGACATCATGCAAAACTACAAATCCCTGCATGTCATCTCTAGCTGACACCTTTGCTAACAGGTATTATGTCAATTTAAAACGTACACAAGACAATTCACAAAATTGTCCATTGAAAGAAATGTAACCAATTTATTAATTCCTACATTTAGCTAACAGTAATGTTAGATAGTTAATCCCGAGATTCTTATCTTTGCCTCGATTCAGCCATCTTGTCCAGATCATGGCATTTGTAGTTCTTTATGATACCCACATTAGCAGCTAATTAGCATTTCATTTTGGGGGGTAAATACAGGTGAATATATTGATAAAAGTCACCTCGAATGGAACCATTACCCTGTTTGACCTCTAGGTTTTATGGGTATTATGACTCATACTGTGGTACTCTAAGAAAGAAACCAATATATGCATTTTCATCTGTTTCAGCACCAACTGATAGATTTAAAAATACTCTGATCTTGAAAAATATTTAGGCACATTTTAGGGTTAGGAAATTACGTATGAATCATTAATAATGTAATGAACCAGGCAGGGAGTAGGTCTCGAACACTCGACCTTCTAGCCCGAAGTCCAGCGCGCTATCGACAGTGCCGCAAAACCATGCTCAGGGTCGTTACACTGCTTCCTCATTTCAGAGAGCGCGTCCTCGCGCTAGTTTGCGACTCAACGTTTTATAGGAACGCACTCACCGGCCAAGCACACGCACTGTCATGTATGCAAGGTCCGATCACATCTGACACCAATGTAATGAAACTGCAGGGAGCAGGTCTGTCATGCAGGTGAATGAGGACCCAAAAGCGACTTGGCGAAAACAGAGTCTTTAATCCAGTAAAGCAAATCTACAATCATAAGACATAATTCCACTCGTAATGACGAGAACAGACTGGAGACTCGATCAAGAACTGCAGGTTGCCTCGGGAAGGCACTTGAACGCAGCAGACTCAGACACCTGCTCACCACGCAGCATCTGAGGGAAACACGACACGACAGGGCGATACACAGACACAGCACGGTGAACAATAGACAAGGATCCGACAGGGCAGAAACGGAAAACAAGGGGAGAAATAGGGACTCTAATCAGGGAAAAGGATAGGGAACAGGTGTGGGAAGACTAAATGATTGATTAGGGGAATAGGAACAGCTGGGAGCAGGAACGGAACGATAGAGAGAAGAGAGAGAGGAAGAGAGAGAGAAAAAGGGGAACGAACCTAAAAAGACCAGCAGGGGGAAAACGAACAGAGGGAAAAGCAAAATGACAAGACAATCTAAGACAAAACATGACAGTACCCCCCCACTCACCGAGCGCCTCCTGGCGCACTCGAGGAGGAATCCTGGCGGCAACGGAGGAAATCATCAATAAGTGAACGGTCCAGCACGTCCCGAGACGGAACCCAACTCCTCTCCTCAGGACCGTAACCCTCCCAATCCACTAAGTATTGGTGACCCCGTCCCCGAGAACGCATGTCCATGATCCTACGTACCTTGTAAATAGGTGCGCTCTCGACAAGGACGGGAGGGGGGAGGGAAGACGAACGGGGTGCGAAGAAAGGGCTTGACACAGGAGACATGGAAGACAGGATGGACGCGACGAAGATGTCGCGGAAGAAGCAGTCGCACAGCGACAGGATTGACGACCTGGGAGACACGGAACGGACCAATGAACCGCGGAGTCAACTTACGAGAAGCTGTCGTAAGAGGAAGGTTGCGAGTGGAAAGCCACACTCTCTGGCCGCAACAATACCTAGGACTCTTAATCCTACGTTTATTGGCGGCTCTCACAGTCTGTGCCCTGTAACGGCAAAGTGCAGACCTCACCCTCCTCCAGGTGCGCTTACAACGTTGGACAAACGCTTGAGCGGAGGGAACGCTGGACTCGGCAAGCTGGGATGAGAACAGAGGAGGCTGGTAACCCAGACTACTCTGAAACGGAGATAACCCGGTAGCAGACGAAGGAAGCGAGTTGTGAGCGTATTCTGCCCAGGGGAGCTGTTCTGCCCAAGACGCAGGGTTTCTGAAAGAAAGGCTGCATAGTATGCGACCAATCGTCTGATTGGCCCTCTCTGCTTGACCGTTAGACTGGGGATGAAACCCGGAAGAGAGACTGACGGACGCACCAATCAAACGACAGAACTCCCTCCAAAACTGTGACGTGAATTGCGGGCCTCTGTCTGAAACGGCGTCTAACGGGAGGCCATGAATTCTGAACACATTCTCGATGATGATTTGTGCCGTCTCCTTAGCGGAAGGAAGTTTAGCGAGGGGAATGAAATGTGCCGCCTTAGAGAACCTATCGACAACCGTAAGAATCACAGTCTTCCCCGCAGACAAAGGCAGACCGGTAATGAAGTCTAGGGCGATGTGAGACCATGGTCGAGAAGGAATGGGGAGCGGTCTGAGACGACCGGCAGGAGGAGAGTTACCCGACTTAGTCTGCGCGCAGTCCGAACAAGCAGCCACGAAACGGCGCGTGTCACGCTCCTGAGTCGGCCACCAAAAGCGCTGGCGAATAGACGCAAGAGTGCCTCGAACACCGGGATGACCAGCTAACTTGGCAGAGTGAGCCCACTGAAGAACAGCCAGACGAGTGGAAACAGGAACGAAAAGGAGGTTACTAGGACAAGCGCGCGCGACGCAGTGTGCGTGAGTGCTTGCTTAACCTGTCTTTCAATTCCCCAGACTGTCAACCCGACAACACGCCCATAAGGAAGAATCCCCTCGGGATCAGTAGAAGCCACAGAAGAACTAAACAGACGGGATAAGGCATCAGGCTTGGTGTTTTTGCTACCCGGACGGTAAGAAATCACAAACTCGAAACGAGCGAAAAACAACGCCCAACGAGCTTGACGGGCATTAACTCGTTTGGCAGAACGGATGTACTCAAGGTTCTTATGGTCTGTCCAAACGACAAAAGGAACGGTCGCCCCCTCCAACCACTGTCGCCATTCGCCTAGGGCTAAGCGGATGGCGAGCAGTTCGCGGTTACCCACATCATAGTTGCGTTCAGATGGCGACAGGCGATGAGAAAAATAAGCGCAAGGATGAACCTTATCGTCAGACTGGAAGCGCTGGGATAGAATGGCTCCCACGCCTACCTCTGAAGCGTCAACCTCGACAATGAATTGTCTAGTGACGTCAGGAGTAACGAGGATAGGAGCGGACGTAAAACGTTCTTTTAGAAGATCAAAAGCTCCCTGGGCGGAACCGGACCACTTAAAACACGTCTTGACAGAAGTAAGAGCTGTGAGAGGGGCAGCAACTTGACCGAAATTACGAATGAAACGCCGATAGAAATTAGCGAAACCTAGAAAGCGCTGCAACTCGACACGTGACCTTGGAACGGGCCAATCACTGACAGCTTGGACCTTAGCGGAATCCATCTGAATGCCTTCAGCGGAAATAACGGAACCGAGAAAAGTAACGGAGGAGACATGAAAAGAGCACTTCTCAGCCTTCACGTAGAGACAATTCTCTAAAAGGCGCTGTAGAACACGTCGAACGTGCTGAACATGAATCTCGAGTGACGGTGAAAAAATCAGGATATCGTCAAGATAGACAAAAACAAAGATGTTCAGCATGTCTCTCAGAACATCATTAACTAATGCCTGAAAAACAGCTGGCGCATTGGCGAGACCAAACGGCAGAACCCGGTACTCAAAATGCCCTAACGGAGTGTTAAACGCCGTTTTCCACTCGTCCCCCTCTCTGATGCGCACGAGATGGTAAGCGTTACGAAGGTCCAACTTAGTAAAGCACCTGGCTCCCTGCAGAATCTCGAAGGCTGATGACATAAGGGGAAGCGGATAACGATTCTTAACCGTTATGTCATTCAGCCCTCGATAATCACGCAGGGGCGCAGAGTACCGTCCTTTTTCTTAACAAAAAGAACCCCGCCCCGGCCGGAGAGGAAGAAGGCACTATGGTACCGGCGTCAAGAGACACAGATAAATAATCCTCGAGAGCCTTACGTTCGGGAGCCGACAGAGAGTATAGTCTACCCCGAGGAGGAGTGGTCCCCGGAAGGAGATCAATACTACAATCATACGACCGGTGAGGAGGAAGGGAGTTGGCTCGGGACCGACTGAAGACCGTGCGCAGATCATGATATTCCTCCGGCACTCCTGTCAAATCGCCAGGTTCCTCCTGAGAAGTGGGGACAGAAGAAATGGGAGGGATGGCAGACATTAAACACTTCACATGACAAGAAACGTTCCAGGATAGGATAGAATTACTAGACCAATTAATAGAAGGATTATGACATACTAGCCAGGGATGGCCCAAAACAACAGGTGTAAAAGGTGAACGAAAAATCAAAAAAGAAATAGTCTCACTGTGGTTACCAGATACTGTGAGAGTTAAAGGTAGTGTCTCAAATCTGATACTGGGAAGATGACTACCATCTAAGGCAAACATGGGCGTAGGCTTGTCTAACTGTCTGAAAGGAATGTCATGTTTCCGAGCCCATGCTTCGTCCATGAAACAACCCTCAGCCCCAGAGTCAATCAAGGCACTGCATGTAGCACCCGAACCGGTCCAGCGTAGATGGACCGACATAGTAGTACAGGATCTAGATGAAGAGACCTGAGTAGTAGCGCTCACCAGTAGCCCTCCGCTTACTGATGAGCTCTGGCCTTTTACTGGACATGAATTGACAAAATGTCCATCAAATCCGCAATAGAGGCACAGGCGGTTGGTGATCCTCCGTTCCCTCTCCTTAGTCGAGATGCGAATACCTCCCAGCTGCATGGGCTCAGTCTCTGAGCCAGAGGAGGGAGATGGTTGCGATGCGGAGCAGGGAAACACCGTTGACGCGAGCTCTCTTCCACGAGCTTGGTGACGAAGATCTACCCGTCGTTCTATGCGGATGGCGAGAGCAATCAAAGAGTCCACACTGGAAGGAACCTCCCGAGAGAGAATCTCATCTTTGACCACTGCGTGGAGTCCCTCCAGAAAACGAGCGAGCAGCGCCGGCTCGTTCCAGTCACTAGAGGCAGCAAGAGTGCGAAACTCTATAGAGTAATCCGTTATGGATCGATCACCTTGGCATAGGGAAGCCAGGGCCCTAGAAGCCTCCCTACCAAAAACTGAACGGTCAAAAACCCGAATCATCTCCTCTTTAAAGTTCTGGTAATTGTTTGAACAATCAACCCTTGCCTCCCAGATAGCTGTGCCCCACTCTCGAGCCCGGCCAGTAAGGAGTGAAATGACGTAAGCAACCCGAGCTCTCTCTCTAGAGTATGTGTTGGGTTGGAGAGAGAACACAATATCACACTGGGTGAGAAAGGAGCGGCACTCCGTGGGCTGCCCGGAGTAGCAAGGTGGGTTATTAACCCTAGGTTCCGGAGGCTCGGCAGGCCAGGAAGTAACAGGTGGCACGAGACGAAGACTCTGGAACTGTCCAGAGAGGTCGGAAACCTGAGCGGCCAGGTTCTCCACGGCATGGCGAGCAGCAGACAATTCCTGCTCGTGTCTGCCGAGCATGGCTTCTTGGATCTCGACGGCAGTGTTACGAGCGTCTGTAGTCGCTGGGTCCATTCTTTGGTCGGATCCTTCTGTCATGCAGGTGAATGAGGACCCAAAAGCGACTTGGCGAAAACAGAGTCTTTAATCCAGTAAAGCAAATCTACAATCATAAGACATAATTCCACTCGTAATGACGAGAACAGACTGGAGACTCGATCAAGAACTGCAGGTTGCCTCGGGAAGGCACTTGAACGTAGCAGACTCAGACACCTGCTCACCACGCAGCATCTGAGGGAAACACGACACGACAGGGCGATACACAGACACAGCACGGTGAACAATAGACAAGGATCCGACAGGGCAGAAACGGAAAACAAGGGGAGAAATAGGGACTCTAATCAGGGAAAAGGATAGGGAACAGGTGTGGGAAGACTAAATGATTGATTAGGGGAATAGGAACAGCTGGGAGCAGGAACGGAACGATAGAGAGAAGAGAGAGAGGAAGAGAGAGAGAAAAAGGGGAACGAACCTAAAAAGACCAGCAGGGGGAAAACGAACAGAGGGAAAAGCAAAATGACAAGACAATCTAAGACAAAACATGACAAGGTCTCGAATCCTCGACCTTCGAGCCCGAAGTTCAGCGCGCTATATATAGTAGTCGACATCCGCGTTTATAAACCCAGGGTCGTTACGATAATAAATCAAAATATAGTTGTTTAATTAATCCGGAAAATTATTATATTCAAATTAAATCCATGAAATATTGGAAGGTGGAAAAAACTGTACAATAGGGGTTGAACAATTCCAGAGACCTTCTCCCTTACCTCACCTCGCTCATCAACTTATCCCTGACCTCTGGCTACGTCCCTTCCGTCTTCAAGAGAGCGAGAGTTGCACCCCTTCTGAAAAAACCTACACTCGATCCCTCCGATGTTAACAACTACAGACCAGTATCCCTTCTTTCTTTTCTCTCCAAAACTCTTGAACGTGCCGTCCTTGGTCAGCTCTCCCGCTATCTCTCTCAGAATGACCTTCTTGATCCAAATCAGTCAGGTTTCAAGACTATATAATATAATAATATAATAATAATATAATAATAATAATAATAATATAATATAATAAATAATAATATATGCCATTTAGCAGACGCTTTTATCCAAAGACTAGTCATTCAACTGAGACTGCTCTTCTCTGTATCACGGAGGTGCTCCGCACCGCTAAAGCTAACTCTCTCTCCTCTGCTCTCATCCTTCTAGACCTATCGGCTGCCTTCGATACTGTGAACCATCAGATCCTCCTCTCCACCCTCTCCGAGTTGGGCATCTCCGGCGCGGCCCACGCTTGGAATGCGTCCTACCTGACAGGTCGCTCCTACCAGGTGGCGTGGCGAGAATCTGTCTCCTCACCACGCGCTCTCACCACTGGTGTCCCCCAGGGCTCTGTTCTAGGCCCTCTCCTATTCTCGCTATACACCAAGTCACTTGGCTCTGTCATAACCTCACATGGTCTCTCCTATCATTGCTATGCAGACGACACACAATTAATCTTCTCCTTTCCCCCTTCTGATGACCAGGTGGCGAATCGCATCTCTGCATGTCTGGCAGACATATCAGTGTGGATGACGGATCACCACCTCAAGCTGAACTTCGGCAAGACGGAGCTGCTCTTCCTCCCGGGGAAGGACTGCCCGTTCCATGATCTCGCCATCACGGTTGACAACTCCATTGTGTCCTCCTCCCAGAGCGCTAAGAACCTTGGCGTGATCCTGGACAACACCCTGTCGTTCTCAACTAACATCAAGGCGGTGGCCCGTTCCTGTAGGTTCATGCTCTACAACATCCGCAGAGTACGACCCTGCCTCACACAGGAAGCGGCGCAGGTCCTAATCCAGGCACTTGTCATCTCCCGTCTGGATTACTGCAACTCGCTGTTGGCTGGGCTCCCTGCCTGTGCCATTAAACCCCTACAACTCATCCAGAACGCCGCAGCCCGTCTAGTGTTCAACCTTCCCAAGTTCTCTCACGTCACCCCGCTCCTCCGCTCTCTCCACTGGCTTCCAGTTGAAGCTCGCATCCGCTACAAGACCATGGTGCTTGCCTACGGAGCTGTGAGGGGAACGGCACCTCAGTACCTCCAGGCTCTGATCAGGCCCTACACCCAAATAAGGGCACTGCGTTCATCCACCTCTGGCCTGCTCGCCTCCCTACCACTGAGGAAGTACAGTTCCCGCTCAGCCCAGTCAAAACTGTTCGCTGCTCTGGCTCCCCAATGGTGGAACAAACTCCCTCACGACGCCAGGACAGCGGAGTCAATCACCACCTTCCGGAGACACCTGAAACCCCACCTCTTTAAGGAATACTTAGGATAGGATAAAGTAATCCTTCTCACCCCCCTTAAAATATTTAGATGCACTATTGTAAAGTGGCTGTTCCACTGGATGTCATAAGGTGAATGCACCAATTTGTAAGTCGCTCTGGAATAGAGCGTCTGCTAAATGACTTAAATGTAATGTAAATGTAAACAATAATCCTACAAATCTACCTTAATTCTCACTGATAATGGAACTAGCTGTACGACAATAGTCCAGTCGTCTTGAACCGTGAATCAGGCTCCCGGTTTAACCTGCTACGTGAGTTCCATAATGATTCAAATAGGCTACACGCCCTGCATTATTGCCCGACGTTGGCTTTATATAATCCACTAATTCTAGCGACACCCAGGAACATTCACAAGGACGTGACAGAGGAAAGAAAGGTACACGGAATGGAATGATGCGAAAATAAATGCATCTGGGTGTTACTGACGGTGGCTCCCGATAGTGGATAATATTTATTAACACGATACACATTTTAAAATAACACGGAGAAAAGCCCGGGCATATAATCAAAACATTCTAAAGCACATACGTCAATTTGTCAGGTTCAGGCCTACAAGCCCATAGTTTGGGTCTCCAAATTTTATCCAAGCAAATGACGAGGGCACACAATTAGAAATCGGAATAATGACGCAGCTATTTATATCCCTTTTCACTGTGGAAAAGGGGCCGCAATTACATGTCATGTTGATATGATTTTCAGTTTGCTTCCATATGGCTGGTTTCACATTCGTCTCCAGGGATCATAGGTCACAGTCTATCTGTAGACACACCTCTGCTGCACCTTCATTCATTTGAACTCCATCCCAAAACGCTTAAAATCAATGTCAGAATACTAATAGAGAGAAAAGTGCATAACCCGGGTCGGAATCTGGGCCTTACCCAAAATGACTCACAGCTGTAAATGCTGCCAAAGGTGTTTCTAACATGTACTGATTGACTTAGGTGGCTGAATATTTATCTAATGTAGATGTGTCGTTTGTGGTTAATTCATTATTGTCATTGTTTATATGTTTTATTCTTCCACTTTGACATTAGTATTTTGTGTAGATTGACAAAAAAATGGCAAATCAAATCCATTTCAATCTCACTGTGTAACACAATCAAATGTGAAGAAATCCAAGGGGGGTGAATACTTATGATATGCACTGTAGCCTATTAAATGTCATACCCAAATCATCTTATACAATTTTAAACCATAGACAATAACCCAGTGCTTGTTTGCCTACTTCCAAGGTATTCATCGACATTTCCATAACAACAATTATCAGTGGAGTCCAGTGGAGGCTGCTGTGGGGAGGACGGCTCATTATAATGGCTGGAACGGAGTGCATGGAATGTTATCAAACACACGGAAGCCACCATACCATTCCATTCATTCAGGTCCATCCATTACTTTGAGCCTTCCTCCCCTCAGAAGCCTCCACTGGTCGAGTCTGTCTGTGCGAGATTACTAGATGAGTTGACCAGGGCACCATATGAATGAATATAGATCTACCATTGCCATCATCTTTGGGCGTTTCTGTAATTTTCTCCTTTTATTCAAGGCTCAAAACTACTACACTGAACAATAAAATCCCAACATTTTCCAGATGCACAAAAAGGCTAGTTCTCTCAAATCTTGTGCACAAATATGTTTACATCCAGGTTAGTGAGCATTTCTCATTTGCCAAGATAATCCATCCAACTGACAGGTGTGGCATATCAAGAAGCTGATTAAACAGCATGATTGTTACACAGGTGTTTCTTGTGCTGGGGACAATAAAAGGCCACTGTAAAATGTGCAGTTTTGTCACATAACATAATGCTACAGATGTCTCAAGTTGAGGGAGCATGCAATTGGCATGCTGACTGCAGGAATGTCTGCTGGAGCTGTTAGAGAATTGAATTAAATTCTCTACCATACTACTCTGTCGTTTTAGAGAATTTGGCAGTATGTCCAACCGGTCTCACAACCGCAGACCAAGTGTATGGCGTCGTGTGGGCGAGCGGTTTGCTGATGTCAACGTTGTGAACAGAGTGCCCCGTGGTGGCAGTTAGGTTATGGTATGGGCAAGCATAAGCTAGGGACATCGTAAACACTATTGCATTTTCTCGATGGCAATTTGAATTCACAGAGATACTGTGACAAGATCCTGAGGCCCATTGTTGTGCCATTCATCCTCTGCCATCACCTGATGTTTCAGCATGATAATGCACAGCCCCATGTCGCAAGGATCTGTACACAATTGCTGGAAGCTGAAAAGGTCTGTTCTTCCATGGCCTGCATATTCAGACATGTCACCCCATTCAGCTTGTTTGGGGCGACAGCGTGTTCCAGTTCCCGCCAATATCCAGCAACTTCGCACAGCCATTGAAGAGGAGTGGGTCACAATTCCACAGGCCACAATCAACAGCCTGATCAACTCTATGCGAAGGAGATGTCACGCTGCATGAAGCAAATGGTGGTCACGCCAGACACTGATTGGTTTTCTGATCCACGCCCCTACCTATTTTTTTTTTTACAGGTATGTGACCAACAGATTCCCAGTCATGTGAAATCCATAGATTAGGGCCTAATTTATTTATTTAAATTGATTGATGTCCTTATAAACTCCTTAGAAACGTCCTCACTGTCAACTGAGTTTTATTTTCAGAAAACTTAACGTGTAAATATTTGTATGAACATAAGATTCAACAACTGAGACATAAACTGAACATGTACCACAGACATGTGACTAACAAATTGAATAATGTGTCCCTGAAACAAAGGGGGGGTCAAAATCAAAAGTAAGGGTCAGTATCTGGTGTGGCCACCAGCTGCATTAAGTACTGCAGTGCATCTCCTCCTTATCGACTGCACCAGATTTGACAGTTCTTGCTGTGAGATGTTACCCCACTCTTCCACCAAAGCACCTTCAAGTTCCTAGACATTTCTGGGGGGGATGGCCCTAGCCGTCACCCTACAATCCAACAGATCCCAGATGTGCTCAATGGGATTGAGTTCCAAGCTCTTCGCTGGCCATGGCAGAACACTGACATTAATGTCTTTCAGGAAATCACGCACAGAATGAGCAGTATGGCTAGTGGCATTGTCATGCTGGAGGGTCATTTCAGGATGAGCCTGCGGGAAGGGTACCACATGAGGGAGAAGGATGTCTTCCCTGTAACGCACAGCATTGAGATTGCCTACAGCGACAACAAGCTTAGTCCGTTGATGCGTGACACACTGCCCCAGACCATGACGGACCCTTCACCTCCAAATCGATCCCGCTTCAGAGTACAGGCCTCGGTGTAACGCTCATTCCTTCGACGATAAACGGGAATTCGACCATCACCCCTGGTGAGACAAAGTCGAGACTCGTCAGTGAAGAGCACGTTTTGCCAGTCCTGCCTGGTCCAGCGACGGTGGGTTTGTGCCCATAGGTGACGTTGTTGCCGGTGTGGACCTGCCTTACAACAGGCCTACAAGCCCTCAGTCCATCCTCTCTCAGCCTATTGCGGACAGTCTGAGCACTGATGTAGGGATTGTGCATTCCTGATGTAACTCTGGCAGTTGTTGCCATCCTGTGCCTGTCCCGCAGGTGTGATGTTTGGATGTACTGATCCTGTGCAGGTGTTGTTACACGTGGTCTACCACTCCAAAGATGACCAGCTGTCCATCCTGTCTCCCTGTAGCACTGTCTTAGGCGTCTCACAGTACGGACATTGCAATTTATTGCCCTGGCCACATCTGCAGTCCTCATGCCTCCTAGCAGTATGCCTAAGGCACGTTCACGCAGATGAGCAGGGACCCTGGGCATCTTTCTTTTGGTGTTTTTCAGAGTCAGTAGAAAGGCCTCTTTAGTGTCCTAAGCTTTCATAACTGTGACCTTCATTGCTTACCATCTGTAAGCTGTTAGTGTCTTAACGACCGTTCCACAGGTGCATGTTCATTAATTGTTCATGGTTCATTGAATAAGAATGGGAAACAGTGTTTAAACCCGTTACGATGAAGATCTGAGAAGTTATTTGGATTTTTACAAATTATCTTTGAAAGACAGGGTCCTGAAAAAGGGACGTTTCTTTTTTTGCTGAGTTTATGAACTGTAACTCGGAAAAAATGTTTTAATTGTTTATATTTTTGTTCACTATAGTTACCGGACGCTAACTTCACAGGTCAGAACTATCTGTCTGGTGACAGTTCAAATTGAAGTATCAGCATGGAGTATCAAAAAGTAGTATGTCCTCAGGTAAAGGCGAGCTTCCGCCATGTGAGCAGGTGCTATGAGATCCGTAGCATCCAAGGCTGCAAGAGATTCCGTCAGGCTTTTATCTGCTACAGTCCCCTTGACAACCAATGTCTCCTGTTAGAGTAAGGGTTTGTTGATCCTGGAAACCCCCAGTGTGGTGTATGTCCAAGGTAAGGAGTCCTAGCTTAGTGGTAAAATGGTACACTAACCCCAGTTCTTTTCAGCAACGATTATATGTTCATGGTCTCAATCCTAATTTGAGTTCTGCACTTCATTGACATCAAAGCATGATATATGTAAAAGTTAGAGCTTGCACCTCAATTTAGTTTGTCCTTATGTTTGCTGTAATATTTAGTTGACTTAGTTTTTGGGTTGTTCAAGTGTTTTAGGTATCCTTCAACAGTGCTTCTGTATAACAGACATAAATCATCTGGCACAAAAGCTACTCTTCCTGAAGAAAAATGACTTTTTATCGTAAGTGTTAGCAGCATCATAACTTACTGCTATCCCGGACAGACGCCAGTATTTACACTACCATGAGTTCACTTGCGCTCAATCTCTCTCTAAAACAGAAACTTGACCCTTAGTTTGGATGGGCCCTCCTGGAGACTGATGACCGCCCTCAGACTGCTGTCACTTAAGACAGAACAACAGTAAGAAATATTATCTTTCAGTTTTATAACACCATCAACAGTAGCTGCAAAACATTCTTAAAGAGGCAATCCGCAGTTCAAATAATAACAAAGTGGTCACACCCCCACCACTGTATAGGTAAACAGCTGAGGGGTGTGGCTGGAGAAATCTATCCATTCTCATATATGATCCAAGAACTGACCATCCATGATATTAAAATCATGTTTTGAGGCTATAGTGTAATTGTTTATAAACAGTGGAGTAAGAACAAGCTCATATTTAGTTTTGATAGGGTACGACCATTAAATTAAGCTCAGGGGGCATTTATAAATTATATTGTTTTAGAATCAATGGGTATACACAGCATGTGGACACCTGCTAGTCGAACATCTCATTCCAAAATCACAGGCATTAATATGGAGTGGGTCCCTCCTTTGCTGCTATAACAGCCTCCACTTTTCTGGGAAGGCTTTCCACTAGATGTTGGAACATTGCTGTGGGGACTGGCTTCCGTTCAGCCACGAGCATTAGTGAGGTCGGGCACTGATGTTGGGTGATTAGGCCTGGCTCGCAGTTAGCATTCTTAATCATCCCAAAGGTGTTCGATGGGGTTGAGTTCAGGGCTCTGTGCAAACCAGTCAAGTTCTTCCACACCGATCTCGACAAACAATTTCTGTATGGACCTCGCTTTGTGCATGGGGGTATTGTCATGCTGAAACAGAAAAGGGCTTTCCCCAAAAACTTGAGACAAAGTTGGAATTCACAGAATCGTTTAGAAGGTCATTGTTAATAGTTTCCTTTACTGGAACTATGGGGCCTAGCCCAAACCATGAAATACAGCCCCAATTGGCACTATGTATTCGGGCAGGTAGCGTCCTCCTAGCATCTGTCAAATCCAGATTTGTCCGTGGCACTGCCAGATGGTGAAGCGTGATTCATCACTCCAGACCGTGTTTCCACTGTCTAGAATCCAATGGCAGCGAGCTTCACAATACCAGCACTTACACTTGAATGAGGGCAGCTCTAACAGGGCAAAAATTTGACTAACTAACTTGTTGGAAAGGTGGCATCCTATGACTGTGCCATATTGGAAGTCACTGAGCTCTTCAGTATGGCCCATTCTACTGACAATGTTTGTCTATGGTGATTGCATGGCTATGTGCTAAATTTTATACACTTGTCAGCAAAAAAAAAACTTTGGCAATGGCCAAATCCAATAATTTGGACATGTAGTGTATATAAATGTAAAAGTACCTAAATGTGTGTACCGATCGCAGATCAAGATTGCTTAAAATTGGAATGATTTTGAAGTGTGTGAATGTCTTTCAGCCTTTTCTGGAAAAGTGTCCTCTTGGGGGCAGTGGTGAGCCGGGACAGAGGAGTGGAGTGTTGATGCAGCCCTTAGGCTTTGTCACTACTTGATGATTGACAACACTAGAACTCTGGACAAGGTACCGTAGGAAAGAGACATGCACTTTAAAGCCAAAAGCAAACCCATAGATGCTCAAAACATGTAATGAAAAGGTATGGTGGTGTGACTTAAGCCAAGAGATGTCAGTCTCTAATGTCAGAAAAAAATGGTCTCATGGTGACAGGATTACAAAGATATAATGGAAGGAATAATAGTTGGAAACTGTTAGCCTTAACAAAAAGGCAGTATGTATAGTGCCGATCACCTGAAAGTCTGAAAGAATACAAGACTAAAGGACAAAAACTCATGAAGACAGAGGTGCGATGTAGGAAAGTCAGAGACAAGCAGAAAACAGAATTCAGGAGCAGAGAAGGACAAAGAAATGAATGAACACAGACAATCGAGAGCAGGAAAGAGACAGAAAAGCACAAAGAGCGAAGCAGAAAAGCTAAGAAAGTCATGAAGACAAGGTACCATAGTTGTGAGTTGCACTTGACACCCATAGCTATAATTGGGTTCAGTTATTCTCCATTGGCCACTTGAGCAGATGCTTGTGTTATACCCCTGAAAACAGGGGAGAAATAATCACGACAGTGATACGGTGTTGTATTCTCAATTCAACGTTTAGTGTAATGAGAAAAGACCGCGATTTTCCCCAGGAATATGGGTGGAGACCAGAGCAATCGATCTCTGGCTCGTAGATCACAGATTAACACTTTTAGGCACCACAAAATAAAGTAATCAATATAACGTTTACACATTACTCTCACAATTCGTACCCTTTGACAGATTTGAACTTTAACACAATTATATGAATGTTATCAATCTCTATCAACTAATACTGAATGCATCTTTTTAACCTTAGATGTTTTAAGATCCTCCCATACTATGAACTTACTAATACTTTTTAATGTATAACAGGCTATGAATATTTCCTTTAACCTGTCACTCTCTCCCCGACAAAATAAATGTTGTCCCAACATTACCAACATTGTCTTCTTCAACAGTCCGTATGCACTGGACCTAGAAAATCCTCTAAGGTAGTAAGTGAGCAGAGGTCAAGGGTCACAGTTCAAATATAACTAACAAGTTATTTTCACAGTCCATATCTGTTTACCAGCTATATAACATAAGCAGTATTTTCTCATACTATTGATCAACAGTCCATCCATTTTAATTATCTATATGCATAGTCTGCAAATTGTCTCTTTTGACAGTCTGTGAAATCAGACAGTAGTCCATGGTCAAACATGTCAACTCTGTAGCCTCATGTTTGCTGAAACCCATACACGTAAGGTGGCTGAAAGTAACATTGCTGTAGTGATGGCAGCCATGGAACCAGTCCTGGTGCAGAGTCCTTCTGTAGCTCAGTTGGTAGAGCATGGCGCTTGTAACGCCAGGGTAGTGGGTTCGATTCCCGGGACCACCCATACGTAGAATGTATGCACACATGACTGTAAGTCACTTTGGATAAAAGCGTCTGCTAAATGGCATATATTATTATTATATATTAGACAGGGAACAACTGTGGCTGTATACTGTAGCAGGAAGGGATACCAAGCTGATCATAGGTGATACGTCTTGGAGGGTGTCTCTCTCTTTGTGGCAGCTGGTAGGCTGGTTCCTTAGGTTCAGCAGCATCAGTATATGAAGGAAAGGCACTTGGTGGATGATCATCAGGCACATTTTCAGCAGGCAAGTTAATCTCCTCAGCAGGCAGGTCTTTAACTGTTGTTGTCTCCTCCAGCCGATTTTCAACAAGAGGCTGTGCTGGTAGCGTATCAGGGACTGGCACTGCAACTGTCTGTTTCACTGTTGGGGGCCTGTGTTCCCACTCTCTCGCTGGTTAGGCATTCCTCTCCGCAGGTACTGTAGGAGATGCGGGAACCTGTAGCGGCTCATGATGAAGGTCATATTCATCCCCACTGTCTTCATCAGAATCTAGAGGCTGTGATGCAGGCTGGTGTCTCATCGTTTTCTGACTTTTGTCCACTTTGTCCATTTCTGGTTGTGTCTCAAAAGGTAAGTGGTCACAGGACATGAGCAGGTTTCTGTGCAGACCCTGGAGCGTCCCCTACCCTTTTCTGGTCTCAATTCATAAATTGGCAGGTCTGAACCCATTTGTCTCATCACTGTGTGAATTGCATCTTCCCAATAGTTACGGAGTTTTCCTGGTCCTCCTCTTGGTGTCAGGTTTTTAATCAGAACTCGCTCGCCAGGCTGTAGCACTGAACTCCTAACTTTAGTGTCATAGTACTTCTTCCTTCTTTCAGCGGCTTTCTGAGCATTTTAATTTGCAATGGCGTATGCTTCTTCCATCCCTCGTTTCCAGTTCTCCACGTATTCTCGCTGGTTACTGGAACCTGCCTCTGTGCACAATCCAAAGAGCATATCAACTGGAAGCCTGGATGATCTCCCAAACAGAAGTTAAAATGGTGAATAGCCAGTCACTTCGCAACAGGTGCAGTTATAGCCATAAACCAGTTTGTTCAGAGACTCCTTCCAATTTGACTTTTGTGTCTCAGTTAGTGTCTTTAACATTTGCAACAATGTTCTGTTCATGCGTTCCGCTTGACCGTTTCCCATCGGGTGATAGGGTGTTGTCCTGGACCCCACCATGCCACTGAGTTTCTTTAACTGATGGAACAACTGATTTTCAAATTCTCCCCCTTGGTCATGGTGGATTTTTTTATTTTGATTGTTTATTTCACCTTTATTTAACCAGGTAGGCTAGTTGAGAACAAGTTCTCATTTGCAACTGCGACCTGGCCAAGATAAAGCATAGCAGTGTGAACAGACAACACAGAGTTACACATGGAGTAAACTATTAACAAGTCAATAACACAGTAGAAAAAAAGGGGCAGTCTATATACAATGTGTGCAAAAGGCATGAGGAGGTAGGCGAATAATTACAATTTTGCAGATTAACACTGGAGTGATAAATGATCAGATGGTCATGTACAGGTAGATATTGGTGTGCAAAAGAGCAGAAAAATAAAAAAAATAAACAGTATAAAACAGTATGGGAATGAGGTAGGTGAAAATGGGTGGGCTATTTACCAATAGACTATGTACAGCTGCAGCGATCGGTTAGCTGCTCAGATAGCTGATGTTTGAAGTTGGTGAGGGAGATAAAATTCTCCAACTTCAGCGATTTTTGCAGTTCGTTCCAGTCGCAGGCAGCAGAGTACTGGAACGAAAGGCGGCCAAATGAGGTGTTGGCTTTAGGGATGATCAGTGAGATACACCTGCTGGAGCGCGTGCTACGGATGGGTGTAGCCATCGTGACCAGTGAACTGAGATAAGGCGGAGCTTTACCTAGCATGGACTTGTAGATGACCTGGAGCCAGTGGGTCTGGCGACGAATATGTAGCGAGGGCCAGCCGACTAGAGCATACGCAGTGGTGGGTGGTATAAGGTGCTTTAGTGACAAAACGGATGGCACTGTGATAGACTGCATCCAGTTTGCTGAGTAGAGTGTTGGAAGCCATTTTGTAGATGACATCGCCGAAGTCGAGGATCGGTAGGATAGTCAGTTTTACTAGGGTAAGCTTGGCGGCGTGAGTGAAGGAGGCTTTGTTGCGGAATAGAAAGCCGACTCTTGATTTGATTTTCGATTGGAGATGTTTGATATGAGTCTGGAAGGAGAGTTTGCAGTCTAGCCAGAGACCTAGGTACTTATAGATGTCCACATATTCAAGGTCGGAACCATCCAGGGTGGTGATGCTATTCGGGCATGCGGGTGCAGGCAGCAATCGGTTGAAAAGCATGCATTTGGTTTTACTAGCGTTTAAGAGCAGTTGGAGGCCACGGAAGGAGTGCTGTATGGCATTGAAGCTCGTTTGGAGGTTAGATAGCACGGTGTCCAATGACGGGCCGAAAGTATATATAATGGTGTCGTCTGCGTAGAGGTGCATCAGGGAATCGCCCGCAGCAAGAGCAACATCATTGATATATACAGAGAAAAGAGTCGGCCCGAGAATTGAACCCTGTGGCACCCCCATAGAGACTGCCAGAGGACCGGACAGCATGCCCTCCGATTTGACACACTGAACTCTATCTGAGAAGTAGTTGGTGAACCAGGCAAGGCAGTCATCCGAAAAACCGAGGTTACTGAGTCTGCCGATAAGAATATGGTGATTGACAGAGTCGAAAGCCTTGGCAAGGTCGATGAAGACGGCTGCACAGTACTGTCTTTTATCGATGGCGGTTATGATATCGTTTAGTACCTTGAGTGTGGCTGAGGTGCACCCGTGACCGGCTCGGAAACCAGATTGCACAGCGGAGAAGGTACGGTGGGATTCGAGATGGTCAGTGACCTGTTTGTTGACTTGGCTTTCGAAGACCTTAGATAGGCAGGGCAGGATGGATATAGGTCTATAACAGTTTGGGTCCAGGGTGTCTTCACCTTTGAAGAGGGGGATGACTGTGACAGCTTTCCAATCCTTGGGGATCTCAGACGATATGAAAGAGAGGTTGAACAGGCTGGTAATAGGGGTTGCGACAATGGCGGCGGATAGTTTCAGAAATAGAGGGTCCAGATTGTCAAGCCCAGCTGATTTGTACGGGTCCAGGTTTTGCAGCTCTTTCAGAACATCTGCTATCTGGATTTGGGTAAAGGAGAACCTGGAGAGGCTTGGGCGAGGAGCTGCGGGGGGGCGGAGCTGTTGGCCGAGGTTGGAGTAGCCAGGCGGAAGGCATGGCCAGCCGTTGAGAAATGCTTATTGAAGTTTTCGATAATCATGGATTTATCGGTGGAGACCGTGTTACCTAGCCTCAGTGCAGTGGGCAGCTGGGAGGAGGTGCTCTTGTTCTCCATGGACTTCACAGTGTCCCAGAACTTTTTGGAGTTGGAGCTACAGGATGCAAACTTCTGCCTGAAGAAGCTGGCCTTAACTTTCCTGACTGACTGCGTGTATTGGTTCCTGACTTCCCTGAACAGTTGCATATCACGGGGATTATTCGATGCTATTGCAGTCCGCCACAGGATGTTTTTGTGCTGGTCGAGGGCAGTCTGGTCTGGAGTGAACCAAGGGCTGTATCTGTTCTTGATTCTGCATTTTTTGAACGGAGCATGCTTATCTAAAATGGTGAGGAAGTTACTTTTAAAGAATGACCAGGCATCCTCAACTGACGGGATGAGGTCAATGTCCTTCCAGGATACCCGGGCCAGGTCGATTAGAAAGGCCTGCTCACAGAAGTGTTTTAGGGAGCGTTTGACAGTGATGAGGGGTGGTCGTTTGACTGCGGCTCCGTGGCGGATACAGGCAATGCGGGACGGGAACCCAAACTTCAGGGCAAAGCCATTGAAGATGAGATTTGCAGCAGTTTTACCAGACTTTGATGTGGTGGCGTAGGCTTGAGTGAAACATGTAAAATGATCAACAATCACGAGGATGTACTCATATCCCCCTTTGCATCTGTCGAGATGAAGGAAGTCAATACATACCAGTTCAAATGGCTGTGTTGTCACAATGTTTGTCAGAGGAGCTCTTGTTGCATGGGCTGGCTTTTTCTGCTTGACACAGCTACAAGTTTTAGTCACATAGTGCTCGATGTCAGATTGCATATATGGCCAGAAGAAGCAGTCACGTACTAGTGATACAGTGCGGTCAGTACCTTGGTGTCCCATGTTATTGTGCAACTCTTCCATCACTTTACCTTTGTACTGCTCTGGTAGAACTAACTGCTTGCGGGCTGTAGTGATTCTGTACAGAATGCCATCACTGTCTATTGTCAATTTGTCCCATTCTCTGAATAGGCATTTTGTCTTTGGACTGAATTTCTTTTGCTCTTTAACTGGCGGTTTGGAACCCGATAGTTTGAAATTGAGCACAGGACGGATGACCGGATCAGATTCTTGTGATTCTCTTATCCCATCTTTTGGGATCGAGCTGGTTGTTGCAGTGGTTGTCTCACCTTCAGCTGATACTGACATAGATACAGCTGTAGTGACCAAGGTACAACCGCCTTTTTCTGTACCTCAACTGCTTGTATCGTGGCGGCGATGGTGTCTGGTGGAAGCTCCTCAGAACATTCTCTCATCAGTGACTCTACATCCAGTGGCATCCTTGACAAAGCATCTGCATCACCGTTCTCTCTGCCTGGCCTGTACTTTATTGTAAAGTGGAAATCAGCCAAGTCTGCAACCCACCTGGAAGTGGTTGCGTTCAGTTTTGCAGTAGACAGAATGTAGCAGAGCGGGTTGTTATCGCTGTATACAGTGAAGGTCGGAGCATAGTACAAATAGTCATGGAACTTATCAGTGATTGCCCATTTTAGAGCTAGAAATTCTAGCTTGCTCGAGTGGTAGTGATAGTTCTTCTCAGCTGCTGTTAAGGTTCGAGAGCCATAAGCAATGACCCTAAGCTTCCCCTCTTGCTTTTGATAAAGAACTGCTCCCAAGCCTTGGTGTGACGCATCAGTGTGTACAACAAATGGCTGAGTGAAATCAGGGAAACCTAAAACTGGTGGGTGAAGCAAACACTCAATCAGCTGTTCAAGTGCCTGTTGATGCTGGTCAGTCCACAGGATTGGCTTGTTTGAGGGCACCACAACTTACTTTCTTTTTTTTGTTTTCCGTGGGTGGTCAGGTAATTTCTCTGAATCTGCTTTCATGAGGTCATACAGGCAGCTGGCACTCCTAGAAAAGTCTTTGATGTACTATCTGTAGTAAGTGAGTAAACCAAGCATTTTTTCTGAGCTGGCCCACAGTCTCTGGTCTGATTTCTTTCAATGCTCTTACTGCTTCAAAATCGGCTGGGTCAACTCGGCTGCCCTCTACAGACACTATTCTGCCCAAATAACGGACCTGGGGTTCAAAAGAGATCACACTTACTTGGTTTGAGTTGAATGCCATACTCTCTGAGACGCTGCAAAACTTTTCGCACATCATTCACATGGCTGTTGAATGTTTTACTGAAAACTAGCGTGTCGTCCAGATAAGGAATGCAGATGTTATCCCGGAGCCCTTCCAAACACTCCTCCATACACCGCTGAAAAGCTGCAGGAGCGTTCATGAGGCCGAATGGCATACGTATCCACTCATAGAGTCCCCACGGTGTCACAAATGCTGTCAGTGGTCTGCTTTCTTCAGAGATGAACCCCTGGTGATACACTTTCTCTTGATCTAAGAGGGAGAACCAGGAATTACCACCTAAACTGTCCATGATGTCTTGGACCCGAGGGATGGGCTGGCGGTCGGGATGTGTCTTTCTGTTCAGGTCTCTGTAATCTATACACAACCGGAGGGTCTCGTCCTTCTTACAAACGAACACGACAGATGAAGAATATGAAGAGTTTGACTTCCTAACCCAGCCCTGGACTATGAGGTCATAAATGTAACCCTTCATCTCCTGATACAGTGGCCTGGGCACTGACATGTATGTGCGCTTTACTGGTCCTTTAGAGAAAGTAATTTTCAATCGTTCAATGCAGCCAATGTCATTGTCTGATCTGGAGGAGTGACACTCTTCTCTAAGCATTTGCCTAACAACCTCTCTCTGCTCTTCGGTTAGGTAAGTTAAACCTACTGGTGGATCCCACTGTTCAGTAGCAGTACATGGGGTTCGAACACTGGTGTGATTCACTGTGGCTGAGGTGACCGGTAACACAGTCATGATGGTTTGTACTGTACCGATTATTGTGCGTCCTAGCAGGGCAATGTCGTGGTCAGTGGGGTTAGAGACATCAAGCAGGATAACTGGAAAAACACCTTTCCTGACTGACTAGTGTGTCAAAGAACTCAAGGTCGTCTGGCCACTGCGGGTTCAGGTCTGGCTGGAAAAGCATTGTCATGTCATCTTTGAAAGGCTGGGAAGCTACACGGCACTCAATCTGAATGCTACTGTGTTTTGGTACAGCAACCTTCTCTTTCTTGGTTTTCACTGCGTATTCATCTGTCTGTTCTGCGCTAACAGTCTGTATAAAAGCTCTCACCTTGTTTCTTTTGAGGCTTGGGAAAGCTGTTTTTACTGTACTGTACAGTTGTCTTTTCAGTCATTGTCAGGATGTGCTCGATAACATTGAAACCTATGATGGGATGAGATAGGTGACAGCCTTTCATTACCAGCACTGGGCTGATCAGTTCCTTTGTTTGGTCAGTTTCAGAGGCTAGCCAAAAAGTTGTTTCAATCCATCCCAGGTACGGCATTTCAGTCCCATTTGCTGCAGTCAACCTTAGATCATCAGGTGAGTCCAGGATTTCTGAAACATCTCTCAGCCTTGCGTTTGGGAGAGATTCCTCTTTCCATCGTTCATCAATGACTGATACCTGAGATCCTGTGTCCCATAGAGCTTGGAGGTGGTGGCGATTCAGGTGACACTCAATAAGGCACTGTCTGCCGACTAGTGAGGTGACCTTTCGGGGGTGGCAACCTTGAGCTAGGGATGGTAAGGAGTGGGCATTTTCCTCTGTGCAGGAAAACCTTTCACTGGTAGAGTCAATTTTCAGGTGAGTGCATTTTTTCTTGTTTAGTCCAATGTTGGTTTTGACATACTTTGGAACAGTACAGTGTCTCTTTACATGATGAACATTGTTTCAGGTTCTCAAATGACTCCTCTGGCACAATTTGCACATTTCTGGGACTTTTTGGTAGCTACGGTTAACACTCGTCCCTCAGCGGTAACCCGTTTCCGTTTAAAGGGGCCTCCCTTGATGGTCTGGCTCCCCGAATTTTACATCCAGCTTGAAAATGTTCTCCACTCCCACATCGGAAGCAGTGTGTGCAGCGTGCATCTGTTCTGGCCTGCTGGCAGACAAAACACCTCCTTGGAGCTTGAGCAGAGTGGTTGGTATACCGGTTAGGTGCATATTGATGCTGCGCAGGGTCAGGTGCTTGGGACCGACTGTAGTTGCTGTAATACTGCTGTTGGGAAACAGGTGGCTGGGGGTCCCTATCTGGCCTCCTAACTGGGGGTGGGGCATAGGCACAATGCAGTGACTGAAACATAGGCTGCTGTAATGTCTCCTTAATCTGAGCGATCTCTGCACTGAGACCTTTTAGAGAAGCTACACCTGTCTTAAGTTCAGCTAACTCTGTTAACAGTCCTGCAGGTATCTTAGCTTTGGCTTCCTTCACAGGACACTTTGCAGATGGCGTATCTTCTAACTGGACTACACTTACAGTTGTAGCAGGCTGTTGGGCATTAAACCGCTTTTTGTTTAGTCTTTCTATCTCATTAGCACAAGCAATGTTAAGCTTCTCTAGCAAAACCTCATCTGATGTTTCGCTCTCTAGCAGGAGAGGCTGCATGTCTATCCTGATACTGTCACTCTGGAGACCCGTAAGGACTGTGTGAAAACACATGCTCTGGACTAGAGCAGAGTCATACTTAAGCCCTGATTCTGACTCCTGGGATGCAAACAGTACTTTTTGCCTCAAATCTAAAACGCGCATCAGGAAGCTTTGAGGGGTCTCCTTGCTATGCTGTGCTTCTGAAGCTAGCTGTTTGTAAAGCTCTGTTGCACTCTTCTCTTGAAAGTGGGAACGCAGGATACATCTAAGTGTGGGAAGAGTTAGTTGGGGTTTATCTTCCAAGTAGCTGCATAGCTGTGAGCCTGGAGAAATAGCCCTGACTACTGAGTCTACTATTTCTACCTCAGGATAGCCTCTGTTAAGTCCATTTTCAATCTGATGGGCAAGGCTGGAAAAAAAAGTTTTTCTTTCTGGCCCGGTTCACCTATCTGACCATAAATTTTTAACTCTTTGCGCCAGTATGAGCTGGGCTGTGCATTGGGTGAGAGCGGCACGCTCCCCTGAAGATTGACATGGTGTTGGGGCTGACGCAGAGAATCATTGGCTTTGGCTGCAGTAATCTGCTCAGTCCCCCCCCCCCTTGTTGTGGGGTTACAGTTCTCAGTTCCTCTACTCTGTGATGTGTTCCGGCTGGTTCCATATCATGGTCAATTTGCCCTGTTTTGTCATCTATGCCACTGATCATCTCTGTCATTTCGTCTCTTTTAAGTAGCAACAATTCCGACATGCCGCCATCTTCTAACTCTGCGACTTCCTCTCTTCCAAGGAACATCATAATGCGAGTCATTAATGATATGCGGGATTTGTCTTTAACATCTCTTCTCTGTTCGCCTGATATTTCAAGGAAATCACATATCTCTAGTAATTTGTCTTTAGTCAGGGTGTGCAATTCTCCTACTACCTCTTCCTGTAGTTCTTCCAAGGTGCTTGTCATGTTGACAGAACAGGAGGAACTTTTACTGTGCAGGAGTTGACTCTGAATTAGCTGGTCCTTACTGTCTCTGATGGTCGATCAATGGCCTCAGTTGACACGTACTTAACCACTAACTTCCAACTTCCCTCGAACAGCAACACTTTCCTCACTGCAGCCTGCCTGAGTTGTTATGTGGAGATTTAGCTGGCTCGGAATTCAGCGACCAGGGTGTGGAAACTGGACATCTGAGCAGCAATCTCAGCGGAGCCTCCAAAAATGTTACACCCCTGAAAACAGGGGAGAAATAATCACGACAGTGATACGGTGTTGTATTCTCAATTCAACGTTTAGTGTAATGAGAAAAGACCCCGATTTTCCCCAGGAATATGGGTGGAGACCAGAGCAATCGATCTCCGGCTCATAGATTAAGAGCATTTCGTAGATCACAGATTAACACTTTTAGGCACCACAAAATAAAGTTATCAATATAACGTTTACACATTACTCTCACAATTTGTACCCTTTGACAGATTAACTTTAACACAATTATATGAATGTTATCAATCTCTATCAACTAATACTGAATGCATCTTTTTAACCTTAGATGTTTTAAGATTCTCCCATACTATGAATTTACTAATACTTTTTAATGTATAACAGGCTATGAATATTTCCTTTAACCTGTCACACTTGCACCTACAGACGTAGAGTAGATCGAGCTTATTTAGGTTTTTGCTGATGAGCTGATTCTAGGATCTGACGAGCTTGTTTTGAAATTGTGTGAGGTTTTATCCTCCTTGTTTTTCCAGATATCACAACTAACGGAGAGAGCAGACAAGTCTCTCAAGGAGCAGCTAGCTGTGGTGGGATGTCTACAACGAAAGGAGCAAGGAATTCTGAGTCTGAAACCAGGAAATGCTGCAGAGTCTTCAGAAACCATTGTTGCCAAGCAGACAGAACAGCATGTACATCTTAGTATGATGTTCCAGAACCAGTCACTTTATCTATCACAGGCTATGCTTCTATGAGGAGACTACCATGTCGGTTTCATTACCAGTGCGGTGGAAGTGGCCCAGCAAAAGGACACTGTCACGAGTTGTTTCCATTAACTTGTCTAGCGATTCAATTAATCCAGTGGTTCTTAACCTTGTTGGAGGTACTGAACCCCACCAGTTTCATATGCGCATTCACCGAACCCTTAAGTGGAAGAATAAATAGATTTTTTCAAATTCAAAACATAGGTATATATTTTACTGGTGCACAAAATGAACCGTGCGTCAACATCACTGTGTTCAAAGAACAAAATCATCAAAACATGATTTTCACACAAAAACATAATAATTAATATTTACTGCAAATCAGTGTGACTTCTGCTGTTGCCTTTCAGAGACCAGTTCAGAAATGCGCGGCTTCACCTTGACAAGTGCCACTCTCATGTCATTTTCGCAACAAAGTCCGTTCCTTTTCTTCGTTTTTATGTCCAGCATTCCTCAAAGGATTGCTCGCAAAGATATGTTGTAACAAACGGTATGAAAATCTCAAGAGCTTTCTTAGCAATAACAGGGTACGTTACCATTTGTTGACACCAAAAATTTGAAAGCGTTGTTGTTCTGAAAGAGTTGCTGTTGAACCTGGCTCTGCTGAATTTCAATGATTTCATCGAGGTATTCATCATTGACATCTGTTGTCTCAACACTAAACGTGAACGGCTGTCTCGCCCATGCTGGATGTGACTCTTGTAGGGAAGTATCCGTCGAGAGACTTTGCAAGCTCATCTAAGTGTGTGACAATTGCTTGCTTCAGTTCTGCAGGTACAGAAATGTCTCCGATTTCAGATACATCTTCGATCTTACTTACACAGTCGTCCAGCAGGGGAAAGTTTGCGAAGTTATCGTTCTCTGTTCGTCGTTTCCATAACAGTAGCTTTTTTTTTAAAGCCTTCAGGTTTTCCTCTGTTTCGATGATGTTGACTCCACCGCCCTGCATCTTTTGATTGAGATGATTGAGAGCTGCGAAGATATCAGCCATGTATGCTAAAATGAGAATGCTACAAAAATGAGTTCAATCTGCATGACAATGTTGGTGCTTTTGCAAAAACAGGGCTAATTCCACACGCACGGCAAAAAAACGATTCAGCACCTGTCCCCGGGACACCACCGAACGTTAGAATGGTACAGAAGTACCTCGAATTCAGAGCCCATTTCTTTACACAGCTCACTGAAGATGCGGTGCCTCAGAGCACTAGTTGGCACATAGTTCACACATTCCACTACAATATTTAATACTTCTGCCAGTTTTGGAGGCAAGGTTTTTGTTGCCAATGCATGCCTGTGCTGAATACAATGCGTAACAATTATGTGTGGTACATTGGCTTTCACTAGCACAGCAAAACCAGACTTTCTTCCCAGCATTACTGGAGCTCCGTCCGAACAAACTGTAGAAACCATATCACACAAAAGATTGTCTTTGAAGAAGTCATCCACAAGTTTCTTCACATCGGCTGCCTTAGTTGTTGTAAGAGGCTTACAAAATAAAAATAAATAAAATTCTTCCTTTATCACGTCGTCTTTCACATAGTGCACGAATAGAGCAAGTTGGCTTAGATTGGAAACGTCTGTGGTCTCGTCGAGTTGAAGGCAGAATTTTGCGGGGCTTGAAATCAGATCTGCAACTACTTGAGCCAAGATGTCTTTGCTCATGTCCTCTATTCTGTCGCTGATGGTGTCATTTGAAAGAGTAATTTGGGATAACTTTAACTTCAGCCTCTTTTCCCAGCATGATATTCACCATTTTCAACACAGCTGGTTTTATGAGTGTTTCACCAATGGTGTGTGGTTTGCCCTGCTTTGAGATCAGATAAGCAACTTCGTACGATGCTGTGAGGATCAGTTTGTTGATGGGTACAAAGCCGAGAACAGGCAGAGTAGCTTTTACATCGAATCTGGCTCTCTTCACCTTGAATTCAGCGAGCGTTGTGTTCTTGTATTTTCCATCTCCATGCAGCTTAAGGAAGTGTTCTTAGTTTTGCCGATGCTAGACTAGAATTACTCAACTTTGCATTGCAAATCATGCAGTTAGGACGCTGACTCCCATCACGTTCCATTACACATGTGAATCCATATTGTACATATTCGTCCAACCACTTTCATTTTTTGCCTGACATGGTAAGTATGAAGGGATTCAAATATTAAGAAAGAAATCACAAGACATACCATCACAACAGTCACAAGTAGACTACTGGGCACACCAAATTCCCTGCAGCACAGATAGGCCAAGCGTTGTAGCGTGATCACCTGCAGCCAATGATGGCCAAGCAGGGCGTGTCAACACGAATCATATGAGTCGGATGTGTGTCTTGACCTCCGCCGAACCCCTGAGACTGACTCACCGAACCCCTGGGGTTTGATCAAACCCAGGTTAAGAACCACTGAATTAATCAAAGAAATCAGGGGTGCGCTAAGTTCACGGAACAGTTTGTACTGAATGACACATTTTCCCAAAGTTTTTTTGTATGTTATTGAACACTTAAGTGTGTTTGCCAGTGTGGGTTGAAGCAATGAGTGACGCATTTAAAAGACAGCGGTGCATTTTGAACCCACACCCCTCCATGTTTTTTCAACTGATCGTTTCAGTACAGCACAGTTTCTGTTCCGTTATGTATTGAACGTAGACCTGTTAACTCTGGCCAATCACAGTGAGGGTTACCTGAGGACAGTGTGTTGACTGGAAGGACAAACTATTTGGAAGTGACCCATCTCAACACTTCTGATATGCCCTCAGAGAGTGGTACAGGTGGACAATAGTATCTCTCCAATCCCGGAAAGCCTCCACTAACAGGACATTGCTGTTTCCCCACCTTAGATGAATCATTTAGTGAGAATTTCTCTGGTCACAAATGACACATGAAAAGCACAGTTGCAGTTAATGTAGAATTCAAGTTGGGTAATGTTCAGTAAGGCACCAAACTGAAAACTGTTTTCAAACAGAAGGTTCTACAGAAGTCTGTTGCGAAATGATTTCCTACAGTGTGTCCTACTAAGCATGCCATTAATGTGTTGTTCTGTTGGAGGCTGTAAAAAATGTCAATGCTTGAGGATTAACAAAGGTTTTTAATAAAAGGACAAACCTCAAATGTGCTGTATGTAATTACACTAAGCAGAGCAAACATTTAGATATCCATCTCATTTTATATGTTTTGATCAACTCAAACTTTGCACATATTTACATTGTATTGGAATGACTGGCAAGTACTTTACACCACCGATTAAGTTGTACTTTAAAGTATTCTTACATAAGTTGTTTTTTGGGGTATCTGTACTATTACTTCAATACATTCCAATATAAAATATTGTACTTTTTATTCCATACATTTTCCCTTCCAACCAAAAACTTGTTACATTTTGAACACTGAGCAGGATAGAAAAAAAAGTGAAATTCACACACTTATCAAGAGAACAAGTGGTCATCCCTACTGCCTATGCTCTGGCAGTCTCACTAAACACATGGATCTTTTGTAAATAAATGTCTGACTGTTGGGAGTGTGCCCCTGGCTATCCTTATGAATTTGAATTTATACTTTTGATACTTAAGTACATTTGAGCAATTACATTTACAACCCAAATAGTTTTAGACTTAGTCAAGTAGAATTTTACTGGGTGACTTATTTGAGTAACTTTCTATTAAGGTATCTTTACTACTACTCAACAATGACAATTGGGTACTTTTTCCACCACTGCTGGCCAAAAATACATAGGAAATATGAGAGGCAGAATTTGGGGGCCTGTCTTTGACAAGGGGAATGCTGGACCAGAGTGTCTGTCCGCCTCAGAGTTGAATAACCAACCTCTTCCGGACTTGTTTCTTTTGCACCATCTCCATGGAAACTGTGGCATCATACAAAGGCACTGGGTCCTCTAGCTGGGGCCTGCATAAGACAGAGGGCAATGTGAGCGCTGTCCACCAGGATAAACAAACATACCAATATCAAACGTACATTATAACCATGCTTACTCAAACATATTTTTCACCCCTCTTTCATGATATCCAAATTGATAGTAACAGTCTTGTCCCATTGCTGCAACTCCCATACAGACTCGGGAGGCAAAGGTCAAGAGCCATGTGTCCTCCAAACACGACCCTGCCAAGCCGCACTGCTTCTTGACACTGCTCGCTTAACCAGGAAGCCAGCCGCATCAATGTGTCGGAGAAAACACCGTACAGCTGGCAACCGAAGTCAGCGTGCATGCACCCAGCCCACCACAAGGAGTCAATAGAGTGCGATGGGTCAAGGACGTCCCGGCCAAACCCTCCCCCAACGATGCTGGGCCAATTGTGCGCCACCTCATGGGTCTCCCGGTCACGGCCAGCTGCGACACAGCCTGGGATCGAACCCAGTCTGTAGTGGCGCCTCAAGGACTGCAACGCAGTACCTTAGACCGCTGTGCCACTCGGGAGGCCCTTGCTTATTCACACTTGCACTGCACATACACACTCATTATTGCAGTTCTGCTGTACCTTAAGGTCCCAGTGGAAAGCTTCTCCACTATATCCTTCATGATGTCTGAAAAGGAGCATGTAAGGTTAACATGTAACACAATAGCAATTAAGGGGTTGGGCATTGCTAATATCAGATTTTTAATTTAATATGTTTGTTTCATCTCAATGAGTTAGATTTTAAATTCCTGCCCCCTCCAGAGGCTGACCCAGAGGGGCTGGGTAGGCTAAAGGATACGGAGGTACCTCCCCTGGCGGGCACTGGATGCCCCCCACACCTCCTCGTTGAGGAAGGACAGGGAGGCAGCCTTCAGGAAGAGGCTGCGACTATCTGGAGGGTCCAGCTAAGAAACAGAAGAGACGAGCTCAGATTACATCCCAAACAAAAGACGTTGTGTACTTACTTGAGCAAAATCCACTTGAAGGTCAATGGGAAGACTGCGATAAATACAGTTGAAGTTCACATACACTTAGGTCGGAGTAATTAAAACTCATTTTTCAACCACTCCACTAATTTCTTGTTAACAAACTAAAGTTTTGGCAAGTCGGTTAAGGACATCTACTTTGTAAATGACAAGTAATTTTTCCAACAATTGTTTACAGACAGATTTCACTGCATCACAATTCCAGTGGGACAGAAGTTTACATACACTAAATTGACTGTGCATTTAAACAGCTTGGAAAATTCCAGAAAAGTATGTCATGGCTTTAGAAACTTCTGATAGCCTAATTGACATCATTTGAGTCAATTGGAGGTGTACCTGTGGATGCATTTCAAGGCCTACCTTCAAACTCTGTGCCTCTTTGCTCGACATGGGAAACTCAAAAGAAACAGTAAGACCTCAGGATTTTTTTTTTGTAGACCTCCGCAAGTCTGGTTTATCCTTGGGAGCAATTTCCAAACTCCTGAAGATACCACATTCATCTGTACAAACAATAGTACGCAAGTATAAACACCATGGGACCACGCAGCAGTCATACCGCTCAGGAAGGAGACGCGTGGTGTCTCCTAGGTATTAGCGTACTTTGGTGCAAATCAATCCCAGAACGACAGCAAAGGACCTTGTGAAGATGCTGGAGGAAACAGGTAAAAAAGTATCTATATCCACAGTAAAACGAGTTCTATATCGACATAACCTGAAAGGCCACTCGGCAAGGAAGAAGCCACTGCTCCAAAACGGCCATAAAAAAAGCTAGAATACGGTTTGCAACTGCACATGGGGACAAAGATTGTACTTTTTGGTGAAATGTCCTCTGGTCTGATTAAACAAAAATAGAACTGTTTGGCTATAATGACCATCGTTATGTTCGGAAGAAAAAGGGAATGGCATTTTACATTTACATTTAAGTCATTTAACAGACGCTCTTATCCAGAGCGACTTACAAATTGGTGCATTCACCTTATGACATCCAGTAGAACAGTCACTTTACAATAGTGCATCTAAATCTTAAAGGGGGGTGAGAAGGATTACTTTATCCTATCCTAGGTATTCCTTAAAGAGGTGGGGTTTCAGGTGTCTCCGGAAGGTGGTGATTGACTCCGCTGTCCTGGCGTCGTGAGGGAGTTTGTTCCACCATTGGGGGGCCAGAGCAGCGAACAGTTTTGACTGGGCTGAGCGGGAACTGTACTTCCTCAGTGGTAGGGAGGCGAGCAGGCCAGAGGTGGATGAACGCAGTGCCCTTGTTTGGGTGTAGGGCCTGATCAGAGCCTGGAGGTACTGAGGTGCCGTTCCCCTCACAGCTCCGTAGGCAAGCACCATGGTCTTGTAGCGGATGCGAGCTTCAACTGGAAGCCAGTGGAGAGAGCGGAGGAGCGGCGTGACGTGAGTGGCAGCAAGCAAAGCCAAGAAACACCATCTCAACTGTGAAGCATGGGGTGGCAGCATCATGTTGTGGGGGTGCTTTGCTGCAGGAGGGACTGGTGCACTTCACAAAATAGATGGCATTATGAGGATGGAAAATTATGTGGATATTGAAGCAACATCAAGACATCAGTCAGGAAGTTAAAGCTTGGTCTTCCAAATGGACAATGACCCCAAGCATACTTCCAAAGTTGTGGCAAAATAGCTTAAGAACAAGAAAGTCGAGGTATTGGAGTAGCCATCACAAAGCCCTGACATTAATCCTATAGAAAATGTGTGGGCAGAATTGAAAACGCGTGTGTGAGCAAGAAGGCCTACAAACCTGACTCAGTTACACCAGCTCTGTCAGGAGGAATGGGCCAGAATTCACCCAGCTTATTGTGGGAAGCTTGTGGAAGGCTACCCGAAACATTTGACTCAAGTTAAACCATTTAAAGGCAGTGCTGCCAAATACTAATTGAGTATATGTAAACTTCTGACCCACTGGGAATGTGATGAAAGAAATAAAAGCTGAAATAATTCTCTCTACTATTATTCTGATATTTCACAATCTTAAAATAAAGTGGTGATCCTAACTGACCTAAGACAATGAATTTTTACTAGGATTAAATGTCAGGAATTGTGAAAAAATGAGTTTAAATGTATTGGGCTAAGGTTTATGTAAACTTCCGACTTAAACTGTACACATTATTACAGGAAACACCATTAACCCAGATCTCTTCACTCCTCCCAACATAACATTGGCAGTGTGCAAGGTCTGTTTTTTTGCAGTATGTTTAACTTTTCATAAAGCACACATTAACAAGCTGTAACAAACAAGCAACATTTCAATCACCCATTGTATGTATGAGTGTGACAAGTAGTGATGAATAAATCTTGTCATATGATGACTAGTGGAACTGAACTGCCAAATGGCTGCTCTAATCCAACACGAATGGATGGAATACTTGACTGCAGTCTACCTGCAGGTTTTGCTCAGTTGTAACCCAGTGACCTCCGACCCCGAGCAGGGTGATGATGTCATGCTTGTAGGGCAGAAGACACCTGGCCTCTGGCTCCTCCTCATGCAATCTCACTGGAGGAACACACAAATCACGACAATAACTTCAAAAGACACCTCTTAAGCTTGTGTCAGGGGTATAAAAACAACAGGGCACAACAGTGACTCCATTTTCCTTCTATTCCTGTTAAAGCCTTACCGTTGTGTTAAAATACAAAATCACAGAAGCACACACTCACAGCACTATGATTCATGTTAGACAAAGCTAGCTAGCATAATGGATAACAACAACCTATGGCCCTACATTGGCTTCTTACCTCCAGAGTCGATGACAATGTCCACCCCTAGACCGCCTGTCTCTTCCAAACAGGAATCCACCAGGTCCACCTTGGTATCCCACACACCTATCACTCTGGCTAGACACAGGACAGGGAAATCCCTTATGAAGGCTACATGCCAAACAGTGTGCAAACAATAAATAAACATTTTTGGTACTCCATTTCCATTGACCTGCAAGGGGACACACACACACGACTTACCTACAAGAGACTCTCGCACTCCTAGAATGCGTGATTTGAGTCAAAGGAGTGACAGAGGTAAGAGTGGTAAGAGCGGAGAATGAGAGAGGAAACAGAGAGCATAGACTAGGATTAAATACTACGGGACAGTTTCCCTGTGAAGTTCCATCTAGCATGCTTTTCAGTCCAAGACTGCTTAACCTGTGTCTGAGAAACCGGCCCTGTGTGTTGCTGTCAGAAATTTACTACCTTATTTTTCATGATGAGAGTAGTTTAGGTAACTGATAGTAACACTGTCTCTTCACATCCATTATTACCCAGCTGCATCAATTTACAATCCTCAACTTCCAACACATTCTCTACTGTGACACCACTTGTCTATTCACACACACACGTTGGCCCCCTCCCTGTTCTCACCGACGCTGGGCCGAAGCTGCTCCAGGAACTTCTGGTCTTCGGAGGACAGAGCTGACGCCAGTACTTTAACCCCATGGTAGCGGGCCAGCTGGATGGACAAAACACCAAAGGGCTGAAAGGCATAAACACAGCCAAAATAATAGTTAGTAGTCTTATTCTCTTAAAGACAATTGTGTGCTACTATTAAGATTCTTTGCTGCCATCTTCTTGTGATGTCCAATTATGGATTTCTACAGTCCCATTGAATGCTCAGATGAGGGGCCACTATGGAGAAATACCTACACTGGCTCCATCCAGCACCAGCAGTGTGTGCCCGGATGCCATACGGGCTAGGGTATGGAGAGCTGTATAGGCCCGGAGTCCATCCCGAATAGCCCCTGCCACCTCCACCCATCTCAACTTCTCTGGCTTCTGCACTGGTGAACGAACACAAAAGTCACTCATTTATTGCAAGAAGAAACAATTACTTAATTTGTACCAACAAATCCCTTTATTCCTTTGTTAATTTGTACCAACAAATGCGATAGATGTACTCTTGTTTAACACTTGGATTTTGGACGTGTGCAACATACCAAGATGATTCTCGTTGATGACGACGGCTTCGCACAAACCAGACATCGCTGTATCCAAGGGCAGAATTCCTGTCGTGCGAAAGAAGGGAAAAGCAAAGCCTAGATAAATACACCATGGTTATATCCTAAAAATGATAAATGGGAAGGGTCTTTCAATAGGTTATGGGGAACATCGCCGATGACAATGTCAGAATCATCAAAATAAGGGGATGTTTTGAAGTTCTATGATTTATCCTTATGTAGCAGGTTCAGATCCCACCTGTAACATTTACCTACAACTTCATCATCAGGTTGGAAAAAGGTCACCTTAGGCCCAACTGAAGACAGAACAAAAATATTGCAAACGATTAAAGGTTTGTTCCAAAAATATAGTACATTGTGAAATTAAATGTGCTAAACATCAAAGTCATAAACAAGGTCAATTACAATCCATGAAGTGGATATCCTGTTTACCTTGGAGGACTATCCCAACAATCTCCCTCCCTACTGGCACCAGGTCCCTTTGCAACTTTAGATCCTCATGTAGCTAACCAGAGGACAGAGGGTAAGGAAATGTGACAAGTAGCCCATACAGCCGTACATGATGTGTGGTCAGGTAAGGTAGGCCTGTCCTACAGCAACCCTGACCAAAAGCAACATACTTTGGTCCCCAATTGTTGTTTTTTCAGATAAAACAGGTCTGATACTGATTTTAAGCAGCATATTGAAAGTGACAACAGTAAGTCTTGTCCATTATGACTGAGACAGTAGGGCTATTGCTAGGTCTATATCGTTAACATTGACAATACAATGAGTATAACACACATTTACACTTACTTTTAAATCCAGTGGACTAAGGGCACATGCCTTCACTTGCACTTTAACCTGGTTGCTACCGAGGGCACTGGGTACATTCTGTGACATGTTGAAAAGACAGTGAGTTTGTCAGACAGCCAACAATGAGCCTTCCTGCTAAAAGTGTTGGCACGCTAGACTAAAGCGATGGCTACATTATTATGTTGGGCACTCACCGTTTCCTGGATGACAAATTTCGCCTCTGCAGCAGTTTCACCCACTTTACAGTAAAGCCCTTTCATGGTGGAAAAACTGTCAATAGGCAGGTGCAATTAAGAGCAACTGACGCCAGTTGGCAATTCTTTGTTTAACTGTGCATTGAAAGTAGAAACTGTTAAATCATGTCAATGAGTATGCATATATCTTACAAAACAAATACATATAATATTGGACATATGATATTAGCTAACGGTCTTCGGTTAAAAGAAAATGGGCAGAAAAACAGTTAACGTCCGCTAACTACGTGCATCAACAAATATTTGTATGGTTTCCTATAAATCCTACGTACGCCCAAAAATGTTGATACCGCGAGATTGGTTTAAGCTGCCCATTCGATTTTTTGTTTTATCGCATTCACAGAATTCATTGTCAATCAATGATTATGGTCCAATGGGGCACTTCCATCAATTTTTTCCTATTTGTGATTAGTACAATTTTACGTCGATCATATTATATCGTTCGCTGATTGGCTCGATATTGCAGATACTCAGAAAACTCAACATCTCGCGGTAGTACCCCATTTTCCAATTTGCGTAGCCTTACGGCGGGCCCTTGGTGGAAGGGAATTTGCAATTACAGGGGAAATATCTCGCTAAATCGACCGTTGCAGGGGAATTCATTCATTTCTATCTTATAAGTAACACACAGTTCCTTAGCTTATCAATTATTTAAGAATGGAAAACGAACGATGAGGTAAGAAAAATATGTTTAATCAATCAGTAAAAATGTGGAAGAATTGCTGGCTAGTCTAGCTAACTGGTAACAGTGGCTAGTAGGGGGCAGTCAAGACGGAGGGTAGGAAATCGCTGCACTGCACTTATCAGCCCATTTCGTGTTATTAGCTAGCTAACCAGTCATATGCCATTGTATGCATTTTAGTATGTGATATTTCAAAGGTTCCTTTACTTTAGCCAACCAAGTTAATTTGTGTTGAATGTTAAGTTAAGCAAGCTACCTAACGTTAGTTAGCAATGATTTACATTAACGTTGGTTAACAACTAACGTTAGACGGATTAATCAGACTGTAATGCACAATGAATTGCTAACGTTAAATTATGTACAGGCTGAAACGTTTGTGTGCAAAATCTTGTAAGTGTTCCTTACAAGACATAATTTTGAATATTTCAATTTACTCTACCGGTTGTCTCTGTGGTTCGTCTTTCCCTTCAGCTGCTCTTAATTTGAGACAAAATATCCACAATAAATAATTGTTTACCCGACTAGAGAGCAAGTAGGTAGTTACATATGTTACTATGTTGTTGGGTTCGGCACCGAGGTAATAAAGGTAGTTTTATTGGATATTATCTCGTCAATAGATATTTGACCAAGCAAGCATTCAGAATATAACATTTGCATTGTTGTGGCATGCATGCTCAATAGCTATTGATGAGAGAGAACTGAATATATAATGTAAAACAAATTTGACCTAGGTGCCTAACTGAACCATATACCTACCTACTGCTAAAAAGTTGGATAAACAATACTTTCCTGTGGATATTGTGTGTCAAATTTCGAGCATCTGGACAAGGACAAACTGCACAGACAACCGGTAGAGTAAGTTTCAACGCAATTTTATTTTGCAACATTCTGGCTTTTAAGGAACATTTAACAATATTTTTCACACGAATGTGTCAGACTGTATATACCAATTAATTGTGTATTACAGCCTGACTAATCAGACTAGCTAGCAGCCAATCATGTAATCCAACGGCTAGCAGACTGACTAGCTAGCTAACGACGGTCCATTGACAGTTAGCTGGCCAGTTAGCTTGCTACCTATATATGCTTTAATTTTAATATTTTGCTTAGCTTCAATAGGAATGTCATGGCCATAGCTTTCTATTTGCAATAGAAAAGAAGGCTTTGGACCTAGCCATATCTAATTTGCTAGTTAGCTATTGCCAAAAGCTGGGTTGTGCCCTTGCCCTGACATCATTAGTCTTGCACAGGTTGGATTATTTTGTTTCTTCTGTTTAGCTAATGAAATTAATATCCCTCAAAAACGTGTCTACTCTAGGATATTTCTGTCTGACATCTCACCATGCCACTAGCATGCATTTGTGTGTGTTTGTCAGAGGGAGACCTGCAGAGGAAGAGTGAGTGAGTGTTTTTTAACAGCCATGTTTGGCATTGCCTCACACACACCCAGTAGCCCCACCTAAACCAAGCTCCACTGTCTGAATCTAGAAGCCATGCTTGGCTGTCAAGAAAGATCTAATAAATTATTAATGTGCATTGAACTTTGTTGCTGTCAATGACACCCTACCCCAACTTATCTTGATTTCAGGGGCATGAAGGAAGTGACATGCTTTGATTTTGGTCACAAGGCCATAGCATAGAGTGCCTTTTGCCACCACAATTTCACTTTCCAGCGCTATTGCCTGCTGAATTTTGGCTGACTTGTAGGAGACCCACTGTGCTCCTCTGGTGCACATTTTTAGTGTTAGCATGCTAATTCAGTTATTTGATTTTCTGCTTTGGCGTCTTAACAGCAAAGGCTGGGGGAACTGCTTTGCTTGACTTGCATCTCCCTCTCAAATGGGGCTTTGGATTTTTCTGTTTATCAGCTTTATTCAATACTATAGATTACGGCTGGGCGGTATACTGTATTTTACTATATACCGGTATTGATGCATGGACCATTTGGGGTTTTTACTTAACCTTCTATAATGGTATTTGAATATTTGATTTGTTAAATGTGATTTGCCTTGTGTAACCTACATTTTTGTAGTTTAAACCACTACGACGATAGGCCGTCATAGTTAAGAACAAATTCTTATTTACAGACTTGCCTAGTTAAATAAAGGTTAAATAAAAATAACTTGAGTCATCCCTCTCCATACTCTCCATTCCTTTTTCCACACAGACCTCCTTCTATTAAGAAATCCACAAGCGTTCTAAAATGACACTTAGTTTATTTTTCTTACATCTGCAAACAGCTAGTTTTTCCTTACCATGTTTTAGCTAAATCATGTTAGCTGCTAATGCTAATAACTCGTTAGCTAGCTGGCTAGCTAGCCATTAAAAATCCTTTGGTTCCTACCCTGTCACAATAACTCCTACCTGACATTTTCATTTGTTGTCATTTCAAACAACACTGTATTTAAAGTGCCCACTAATATTTATATTCCATGGGAGGACGGCTCATAATAATGTCTGGGATGGAGTATAATGGCTGGAATGGCGTGAATGGTATCAAACATGTTTTCAGCCATTATTATGAGTTGTCCTCCCCTCAGCAGCCTCCACTGTTATATTATAAATATAGAATTAGAATAAACATTCTATTTCCATGATTCCAAATGTTCACCCAAGTGTGTTGATCTAAATCGCAAGTCAAATCACAATTGCAACATTTGGTGACAAATAAGTTCTCCATTTTTTGGGGGCCCATATTGTGCAGCCATGTGAGGAAATGCAGAAAATGATTAAAGTGCAGTACATTTTTTGGTTGAATTGAATAGTATAAAACATTCAGAATGAAGTGACCCATTGAAATCACTTAGAATGTATGCTGCCACCCGAGGGGCACGTACTACTCATAAAGCAAATTTCTAAACATAAAATTATGTCATACTGAGAGAGAAAAAACTGATATGATAATTTGGCCATATCGCTGAGCACTACTATGGAGTCATGGCAAGAAAACAGCCAGCGCAATGTTCTGTGTTAAGAAATGCAGTCCTGTTGACGGTAGGTAGATTCACTATACACATAGTATTGACTTGGCTTTTGAACTGGGAATTCTCCCCTCAGGACTGAACATGGTGTGGTTATTGCAGAGGGTATTCCAGACTTTTCATAGCGCAGGGAAAACAGCCCACCAAACCTAATCGTTTCTGCGTTTTTACATTAACCTTTGACTGAGCTGATCTGCATCGGGTCTTATGGGCTGACTGATAGGCAGTGGGCTTGTGTGTGTGTGTGTGCGCATGCATGTGAGGAGAGAGCTTTGGCTGCACAGTTGCAGATACTGCAGCGTTCCTATCTATCGCTCCTGGGTTGCTCAGCTACAGGGCAACCTTGACTTGACATTGGCTGGAGCATGGCGTTTCAGGTCCTCGACAGGAAAGTGTCACATTAAATTCCCACCAGCAATCCACACAGTCAACTGCAGTGCATTTTTTTTCCCCCAGCATATTTAGTTATACTGCCAAAGCAACATGATATAGGTTACAGCTAGATATGTTTCAAAGAAGCAGGCAATGCCCTTGTCCTGGCGTACACCATAGACACTGTTGCTAACCGAGTGCCCAGTTCCCCACCTCAACCTTTTGACCCTTAACCAGTGAACCAGAGCTGCCCTTTGGGGACCAGACTGCCAATTGGTTGCACAGCATTTACATTTACATTTAAGTCGTTTAGCAGACGCTCTTATCCAGAGCGACTTACAAATTGGTGCATTCACCTTATGACATCCAGTAGAACAGTCACTTTACAATAGTGCATCTAAATCTTAAAGGGGGGGGGGATGAGAAGGATTACTTATCCTATCCTAGGTATTCCTTAAAGAGGTGGGGTTTCCGGTGTCTCCGGAAGGTGGTGATTGACTCCGCTGTCCTGGCGTCGTGAGGGAGTTTGTTCCACCATTGGGGGGCCAGAGCAGCGAACAGTTTTGACTGGGCTGAGCGGGAACTGTACTTCCTCAGTGGTAGGGAGGCGAGCAGGCCAGAGGTGGATGAACGCAGTGCCCTTGTTTGGGTGTAGGGCCTGATCAGAGCCTGGAGGTACTGAGGTGCCGTTCCCCTCACAGCTCCGTAGGCAAGCACCATGGTCTTGTAGCGGATGCGAGCTTCAACTGGAAGCCAGTGGAGAGAGCGGAGGAGCGGGGTGACGTGAGAGAACTTTGGAAGGTTGAACACCAGACGGGCTGCGGCGTTCTGGATGAGTTGTAGGGGTTTAATGGCACAGGCAGGGAGCCCAGCCAACAGCGAGTTGCAGTAATCCAGACGGGAGATGACAAGTGCCTGGATTAGGACCTGCGCCGCTTCCTGTGTGAGGCAGGGTCGTACTCTGCGGATGTTGTAGAGCATGAACCTACAGGAACGGGCCACCGCCTTGATGTTAGTTGAGAACGACAGGGTGTTGTCCAGGATCACGCCAAGGTTCTTAGCGCTCTGGGAGGAGGACATAATGGAGTTGTCAACCGTGATGGCGAGATCATGGAACGGGCAGTCCTTCCCCGGGAGGAAGAGCAGCTCCGTCTTGCCGAAGTTCAGCTTGAGGTGGTGATCCGTCATCCACACTGATATGTCTGCCAGACATGCAGAGATGCGATTCGCCACCTGGTCATCAGAAGGGGGAAAGGAGAAGATTAATTGTGTGTCGTCTGCATAGCAATGATAGGAGAGACCATGTGAGGTTATGACAGAGCCAAGTGACTTGGTGTATAGCGAGAATAGGAGAGGGCCTAGAACAGAGCCCTGGGGGACACCAGTGGTGAGAGCGCGTGGTGAGGAGACGGATTCTCGCCACGCCACCTGGTAGGAGCGACCTGTCAGGTAGGACGCAATCCAAGCGTGGGCCGCGCCGGAGATGCCCAACTCGGAGAGGGTGGAGAGGAGGATCTGATGGTTCACAGTATCGAAGGCAGCCGATAGGTCTAGAAGGATGAGAGCAGAGGAGAGAGAGTTAGCTTTAGCGGTGCGGAGCGCCTCCGTGATACAGAGAAGAGCAGTCTCAGTTGAATGACTAGTCTTGAAACCTGACTGATTTGGATCAAGAAGGTCATTCTTGCAGCATTCACTGCAGGATCTGTGGGCCCGAGATTGACAAGCCATCTGATAGTTAGATGGTTGTATGATGGTTTCTTAAACACCAACTCCCCTTTATCCAAGGTCATGTTAGTTTGATGGGCGATAATTCTGATGTTGGTGCTGCAGTTGGGATTCCCTCAAATACTGTCTGCATGCAGTTTGGATCTCTCTTGGAGATGGTGGAAAGAACTGTGTGTGTTGCACAGTTCGCACCTCTGTACAGTGCATTCGGAAAGTATTCAGACCCTTTGACTTTTGCCACATTTTGTTACAAATTCTAAAATCTGCATGCAATTTGGATCTCTCTTGGAGATGGTGGAAAGAACTGTGTGTGTTGCACAGTTCGCACCTCTGTACAGTGCATTCGGAAAGTATTCAGACCCTTTGACTTTTGCCACATTTTGTTACGTTACAGCCTTATTCTAAAATGTATTAAATCGACACCCCCCCCCCCCAATCTACACACATTACCCCATAATTACATTTTTGCTCAATTATTTATGTGTGTGTGTGTGTGTGTGTGTGTGTGTGTGTGTGTGTGTGTGTGTGTGTGTGTGTGTGTGTGTGTGTGTGTGTGTGTGTGTGTGTGTGTGTGTGTGTGTGTGTGTGTGTGTGTGTGTGTGTGTGTGTGTGTGTATGTATGTGTATATATGTATGTGTATATATATGTGTATATGTATGTGTATGTATATGTATGTATGTATATGTATGTATGTATATATATGTGTGTGTATATATTTTTTAAACTGAAAAATCACCTTTTAAATAAGTATTCAGACCCTTTACTCAGTACTTTATTGAAGCACCTTTATCAGCAATTACAGCCTCGCGTCTTCTTGGGTGTGACGCTACAAGCTTACACCTGTATTTGGGCAGTTTCTCCCATTCTTCTCTTCAGATCCTTTCAAGATCTGTCAGTGTTGGGTGGGGAGCGTTGCTGCACAGCTATTTAAGGCTCTCCAGAGATGTTTGCTGGGGTTCAAGTCCGGGATCTGGCTGGGTCACTCAAGGACATTCAGATACTTGTCCTGAAGCCACTCCTGCGTTGTGTTGGCTGTGTGCTTAGGGTTGTTGTCCTGTTGGAAGGTGTACCTTCACCCCAGTCTGAGGTCCTGAGTGCTCTGGAGTAGGTTTTCATCAAGGATCTCTCTGTACTTTAGGTGCCTTTTGGCAAACTCAAAGCGGGCTGTCGTACCTTTTACTGAGGAGTGGCGTCCATCTGGTCGCTCTAGCATAAAGGACTGATTGGTGGAGTGTTGCAGAGATGGTTGTCCTTCTCAAAGGCTCTCCCATCTCCACAGAGGAACTCTAGAGCTCTGTCAGTGGCCATCGGGTTCTTGGTCACCTCCCGGACCAAGGCCCTTCTCCCCCGATTGCTCAGTTTGGCCGGGCGGCCAGCTCTAGGAAGAGTGACACCTCCTTTTTATTCCTTTCTTCAGCCGATCCAAATGGGCCCATGTCTGTGCGACTTGATCACTTCGTATGTCTGTGTTTTACTAGCTTTTTCTCCTACACTTTTTTGTTTGGATTTTTCACAATGCTTTTTTTGCCGCTATTAGTATTCTTCTGAGCAGCTCAAGGACACTATAAAAGTCACTTGATAACTTAAACAGTATCCCCACCTGTGCAGGGATTTTTCTGACATAGGCAGCACGCCCAAGGGTTTCTAAGTCCAAACTGAACATTTCCAAACTATGAAGTATTGATTTTGTTATTAAGTTTGAGCACAAGAACACAGCATTAGCCATGGCATATTTTCCTGCCATTATATGCATTATCTTTAAAACTGCAAAGTTTTCTCAGCTCCATGGCAGATTATATAGAATCCTTGGAAATTTGCTTTAAAACTGCATTTTCTCTGTTTCATGGAGAAATTCCTAGAACTGCAAGAAATTAGCTTGAATGCTAAAATGGCTAAATAAATGTTTAAAAATGAATCCTTGCCGACAGTGCCAATAATATTTTTTTGTGTGTAAAATAATCTATTATTATTTTAAATCTAATTTGACCAACATAATACATTTAATTGATATGATTACAAATCTGTTTTCACATCAATAAATGGCTTCATTGTTATGCTACTTATCATGATTTACATAAATGGCATATATATATATAATTTAAGAGACCATGGAAGTTTTTGTAGGTCAACCTGTTTTTTGGAGTCCAGCGTTTTGAATTATTTTTAATTCTGTTTTGATTTGTTTAAAAATGGTTTAAGGTGACAAGTTGTTTTATAGTCAATACATTTTTGTCTTCCAAATCCTATTGTTCACAATGCAGTCCACCATACATCTTTAGTATTGTCATCCATTTGAGTATCAAAAACACAGTGAAAGACAGTCTTGCAATTTATACATGCATCAAAATCAATTATTCTCATCAGGTACCATATTTATTTAGTTCTGTAGCAGTTCAATAAAATATGTTTTAAACTCCTCACTACAATTTGGCATTGCCACGTCCCCTGCCACGCCAACCATCTAAGCCTCTTTGATCCTGAAAAAACACTCCTGTGCCATTAGTCAGCCCCACTTGGTGCTGTAGGGTTGTGACCTGCAATATTTTTTCCACAACGAAAACACAAAGTAGGCCACCTATTTGGTCCTTTTTAAAAACCTGTTGTATGTCAAATATTGTGGGATATAGCTTGGAAAATAAATAAATGTGACTCTGAATGACAACATAATGACGTTTCCTTCCAATATTAGGGATTTTTTTTTTTAAATAAGGTAAATCCGGTTTGTTTTGTTTCCTTGCCATGATATTAATGAGGATTGTGTTACTGGTAGGGTCTCGGCCCTAATATTTAGGCCATATCAAATCAGATTATGTCACATGTGCCAAATACAACAGGTATTTGTTGACCTTAGAGTAAAATGCTTACTTACAAGCACCTAACCAACAATGCAGAGTAAAGAAAAAGTTAGAAAAATGTCAAATAAATGAAAGTAAAAATTGTAAAACAATTAAAATAACGAGGCTATATTAAAGGGGTACCGGTACCGAGTAAATGTGCAGGGGTATAGGGTAATTGAGGTAATATGTACATATAGGTAAGGAATATATGTGTAGTGTCAATATGTGTGTGTTTTGTGTGGAGTCAATATGCTTGTGTGTAGTATGTGTGGATATGTGGTTAGTCCAGTGAGTGTACATGGAGCCTGTGCAAGAGAGTCGGTGCAAAAATCTATACTAAATTAGAATAAAATAAGGCGGTCAATGCAAATGGTCCAGTTAGCCATTTAATTAACTGTTTAGTAGTCTTATGGCTTTGGGGTAGAAGCTGTTAAGAAGCCTTTTGGTCCCAGGCATGCTGTTCTGGTACCTCTTACTGTGCAGGAGCAGATAGGACAATCTATGACTTGGGTGGCTTGATTCTTTAACAATTTTTAGGGCCTAGCCCTAATAGGTTCACAGTCCCTCTACTTAGCCACTGTTGTCCTCCAGTGTGGCACTGCTGTTGACGTCAACATTACAGGCATGAATGTGATAACAGTAGCGGCACAGGACTTTCACACCAGAGTGTGTCTAGGTGAGGGTGAGAGGGACGTGAAGTGGGGTCTATTATTACCCCTCACACTGTCCCGTCACCCCATGCCCCACTTAAGATGGAGAACAAAAACACATCGACTTCCAGTTCCACATAGGGGAGCAAAGGGTCGGAAACTTTACGGTAAATTTCCAGAGTTCTTTTCTGGGAGTTTTCCATGGCAAGTTAATTTTGCTTAAATGATCTAAAAACAGTGAACCTTTTTTTTGCGGGATACACATAAGGAAATTCTAGTTCTTATGGAATATTTTGGTTAAACTATCCTAAATTAAATGGAAATGCAACCCTCTGCATGCACAGTGTATTCTTCCGTCACGTGCAGTCAGTGCACTCTTCCATCACATGTACAGCTGATTCTCAAGATCTTGCATACACATGAGATGTTATTGAGCCCACACTACTACACTGTCTGAGCCAAGGACTACATGCTTTCTGGTAAGTTTTGATTACAATACTGGGTGGGGTGAATATATTTCATGACATGAGTTAACTAGTAAATAGTAGCCTACAGCAAAGTGTGCTTTAAATCATTTCAAACTTGTGAACAATTTCTGCAAGTTAGTTTTTGCTACCATGTGGGTTTTAGCTTGCTTGAGTGGTAATTCACCTGTTTCCATTCATGTTTCATTTTAAAACATTTATCCTACACGGAAGTTGTTTACTCCATTTATCTCTACATTTCCTTTTACTATTTTTTTTTTTCTAATCTTCACAGGAAAATGCCACGGGCACTATCTGATGTGTGGAGACATTTCACTGCAGCTGATGTAGAAGGAAAAGCTGTGTACATTTGCAAATACTGTGCCAAATCATATGTGAAGAATGCAACAAAGATGTAGAATCATCTGGCCAAGTACATAAAGTTCCCTCAGCGCTCTCAACACGCAACCTCTGACAAAAGACCCTCTACTTTTATTCAAGGTGAAAATGATGAATCAGACACCTTATCGATAGCGACAGCTCATGGTCCTCCTGGAATCAGACGTTTTTTTGACTCAATGGAGGAACATAGTCAGAGAAATGCTGATAAATGTCTTGCTCAAGCTGTGTATGCAACTGGTTCACCTCTTGATGCTCACAGGTAATGTGTATTTAAGAGATTTCTGAATGTTCTTTGCCCAGCATACACCCCTCCAACCAGACATGCTTTATCTACTAATTTGCTGTTCAACAGAGTTCAAGTGAAGGTCAAGCAAATCATAGAGAAAGCAGACTGTATTGCAATCATCTCTGATGGGTGGTCGAATGTTCATGGGCAAGGAATAATGAAGTACATCATCTCCACCTACTCAACCAGTATTCTAAAAGAGCACAGACACACCGATCTCTACATTACAGATTAGCTGAAGGCAGTCATCAATAACCTTTGACCACAGAAGGTATTTGCACTGGTGACAGACAATGCTGCGAACAAGAAGGCTGCTTGGTCTAAAGTGGAGTCCTACCCTCATGTCCCACCCATTGGCTGTGTTGGTCATTCTTTGAATCTGCTCCTCAAGGACATCATGGCACTGAAAACAATGGATACACTCTACAAGAGAGCCAAGGAAATGGTTCGATATGTGAAGGGTCATCAAGTTATATCAGCAATCTACCTTACCAAGAAAAGTGAGAAGAATAAGAGCACCACATTGAAGCTGCCCAGCGACACCCGTTGGGCGGGTGTTGTCATCATGTATGATAGTCTCCTGGAGGGGAAGGAGTCTCTCCAAGAAATGTCCATATTACAGTCTGCTGATATGGACAGCCCCATCAAGAGGATCCTCCTGGATAATGTATTTTGGGAGAGTGTGGTAAGCAGCCTGAAATTCCTGAAAGCTATTGCACGGATTGAGGGAGACAATGCCATCCTGTCTGATGTTCAGACTCTGCTTGCAGATGTAAGAGAATACATCTGTAGTGCCCTGCCCACTTCACTGTTGCTCCAAGCAAAGGAAACTGCATTTCTGACATACATCAAAAAGTATGTAGCCTATACACGCCGCAGCGTACATGTTGGACCCCAAGTATGCTGGCAAGAGCATCCTGTCTGGTGCAGAGATCAACAAGGCCTATGGTGTCATCACTACTGTGTTTCGCCACATTGGCCTGGATGAGGGCAAGGTTCTTGGCAGTCTGGCGAAGTACACTTCCAAGCAAGGGCTTTGGGATGGAAATGCAATATGGCAGTGTGCCAACATATCTCATCAGCCAACTGGTGGAAGGGACTTTGTGGATCTGAGGCTCTTTCCCCTGTTGCCTCCATCATCCTCCAAATCCCACCAACATCAGCTGCCTCAGAGCGCAACTGGTCCTTGTTCGGGAACACGCACACCAAAGCACGCAACAGGCTGACCAATACAAGGGTTGAACAATTGGTGGCCATCAGGGCAAATTTGAGGCTTTTTGAGCCTGACAACGAGCCATCTTCAACAAGGTTGGAAAGTGACAGTGAAGATGAAGCCTCAGAGTCTGATGTTCAAGAGGTGGACATTGGAGAAGGTCCAGGGAGAAGACACGGAAGCCTGAGAGGAAGACCGTCTAGAAACTAAAGCTTTGGTTATCATTTTACAGGTGTTAAATGTTTTTGGGAGATGTGATGATCATTCAATATTCTTTCTTTTGTTGCTCAGTGAAATCATCCCATGTGAAGAGTCAACTCATTTGATTAAAGTTCAATTCATAACAAAATTGTTGTTTTTTATTTCTATTGGAAGGATTATAATTTGCAATTGTCTACTTACGATAAAAGTTTTTTCTGTTTCCATATGATATGGTAAATATATCCAATGCAAAAAAACAACATTTAAATGGTATTAAAATGAATTCTCATATATTCCCATTAATTCCCACTGAAGGTTTCTACCTCTGAATATTCCCCAAAATGTATAACCCTAGTAACACATGTTTTGTTCACCATCTTAATTCCCTCATCCACTTAATGAAGAGGGAAGAATTGGCCCAAAGAGTAATACCCAGGATTTATTGCTTTGTCTGGTTGGTTGGTGTGTATCAGGGCTGTATCTAACTCCCCCCTTGAGATAACATGGTCAGCTCATACTCAGAGAAAACAGCCCTAAGCCTGACTAACTTAGTGTACTCAGGGCTTAGTGGACTCACATCTGCTCTGGCAGGCCCAATGAGAGGGCCTTGACCCATGTCACCCTAAAGCACTTGTTAGTTACTAATCCATTATGCATACATACAGTGCCTTCAGAAGGTATTAACACCCCTTGACTTTTTCCAAGTTTTGTTGTGTTACCAGCTGTCAGATTTTTGGGTCACTGGCAATGTCAGTAGAATTATGTTTATCGGCATTTTTTTTTAAATGAAAAGCTGAAATGTCTCGTCAATAACTATTCAACCCCTTTGTTATAGTAATTCTAAATAGGTTCATGAGTATAACGTTGCTCAACAAGTTTCATAATAAGTTGCATGGACTCACTCTATGCAATAGTGTTTACCTAATTGCTGTACCCCACACATACAATCTGTAAGGGTCTCTCAGTCGAGCAGTGTATTTCAAACACCAATTCAACAAAATCAAATGTTCTTAGTCACATGTGCCCGAATACAACAGGTGTTTTATTTTTTTTATTTCACCTTTATTTAACCAGATAGGCAAGTTGAGAACAAGTTCTCATTTACAATTGCGCCCTGGCCAAGATAAAGCAAAGCAGTTCGACACACAACGACACAGAGTTACACATGGAGTAAAACAAACATACAGTCAATAATACAGTATAAACAAGTCTATATACGATGTGAGCAAATGAGGTGAGGTAAAGGCAGAAAAAGGCCATGGTGGCAGAGTAAATACAATATAGCAAGTAAAACACTGGAATGGTAGATTTGCAGTGGAAGAATGTGCAAAGTAGAAATAACAATAATGGGGTGCAAAATAAATACAGTAGGGAAAGAGGTAGTTGTTTGGGCTAAATTATAGGTGGGCTATGTGCAGTAATCTGTGAGCTGCTCTGACAGTTGGTGCTTAAAGCTAGTGAGGGAGATAAGTGTTTCCAGTTTCAGAAATTTTTGTAGTTCGTTCCAGTCATTGGCAGCAGAGAACTGGAAGGAGAGGTGGCCAAAGAAAGAATTGGTTTTGGGGGTGACCAGAGAGATATACCTGCTGGAGCGCGTGCTACAGGTGGGTGATGCTATGGTGACCAGCGAGCTGAGATAAGGGGGGACTTTACCTAGCAGGGTCTTGTAGATGACATGGAGCCAGTGGGTTTGGCGACGAGTATGAAGCGAGGGCCAGCCAACGAGCGCCTACAGGTCACGATGGTGGGTAGTATATGGGGCTTTGGTGACAATTGATTGCACTGTGATAGACTGCATCCAATTTGTTGAGTAGGGTATTAGAGACTATTTTTTTAAATGACATCGCTGAAGTCGAGGATTGGTAGGATGGTCAGTTTTACAAGGGTATGTTTGGCAGCATGAGTGAAGGATGCTTTGTTGTGAAATAGGAAGCCAATTCTAGATTTAACTTTAGATTGGAGATGTGGGTCTGGAAGGAGAGTTTGCAGTCTAACCTGACACCTAGATATTTGTAGTTGTCCACGTATTCTAAGTCAGAGCCGTCCAGAGTAGTGATGTTGGACAGGCGGGCAGGTAGCGATCGGTTGAAGAGCATGCATTTAGTTTTACTTGTATTTAAGAGCAATTGGAGGCCACGGAAGGAGAGTTGTATGGCATTGAAGCTTGCCTGGAGGGTTGTTAACAGTGTCCAAAGAAGGGCCAGAAGTATACAGAATGGTATCGTCTGCGTAGAGGTGGATCAGAGACTCACCAGCAGCAAGAGCGACATCATTGATGTATACAGAGAAGAGAGTCGGCCCAAGAATTGAACCCTGTGGCACCCCCATAGAGACTGCCAGAGGTCCGGACAGTGTAGGTGTACAGTGAAACGGTTACTTACGAGCCCCTAACCAACAGTGCAATTGTTTTAAGTGATAAGAATAAGAGATAAAAGTAATACAAGAGCAGCAGTAAGAAATAATATATACAGGGGATGCCGGTACAGAGACCAGGGAGGTTTTCCAGTGCCTCACAAAAGGGCACCTGTTTATAGATTGGTAAAAATAAGAAAATACATGATCAAAATAACGTTTTTATTTCTTAGGTAATCCATTGTAAAAATTAAAATAAAGTTATTTTACACTTGAGGTTGTGCAAAACTACTTTTTTAGCACAGCGTGCTGATCTTAGGTACTCGTCCTCACCTCGTACTTATTACTGCAGCACAGCCGTGCTATAAAAAAAAAGTTTTGCACAACCTCGAGTGTACAATTGCTTTTCTACAATGGGTTACCAATGAAATAAAAATGTTCTTTTGATCAATGTATTCATATGCTACTATTTCATCCCTCAATTAAAATATATGCCTAGTCCCAACACGTTTCTAGCCAAGCCAGCTGGCCGTTCATTCTATCAGTTATGTTGCCAGACACAATCGTTAAGTATTTTTGTTCTCTATTTATGGACACAACACAGTCGTTGGTTCTAAATGTGCCGTTTCCATTCTGGCTGGCAACACTCTTATCCCTTGTTTGCTAGCTAGCCAACTATGGCTAACAGTCGCGTCAAACCGTGCAGCTGGAATAACTGCAAAACGATTAAAGCCAATCGTAACTGTTGAAATGATAAAGAGATCTACATTCATACAGTTAGTGTCCAGCTCCCAAACAATACATGAAATGAAAGCAAGACAGTCGGGGAGCATTGACAATTTACAAAACAAGTTTGAGCTGTGAAAATGTGCAGAGGAAGCGAAACTGGGACAGTCCATGTTGTCCTATGAGCAGGTGTAACGGATGTGAAACGGCTAGCTTAGCGGTGTGCGCTAAATAGCGTTTCAATCAGTTACGTCACTTGCTCTGAGACCTTGAAGTAGTCTCTGCAAGGGCCGCCGCGGCTTTTGTGGAGCGATGGGTAACGATGCTTCGAGGGTGACTGTTGTCGATGTGTGCAGAGGGTCCCTGGTTCGCGCCCGGGTATGGGCGAGGGGACGGACGTAAAATTATACTGTTACATTGATGCTGTTGACCCGGATTACTGGTTGCTGCGGAAAAAGGAGGAAGGTCAAAAGGGGGGTGAGTGTAACGGATGTGAAACGGCTAGCTTAGTTAGCGGTGTGCGCTAAATAACGTTTCAATCGGTTACGTCACTTGCTCTGAGACCTTGAAGTAGTAGTTCCCCTTGCTCTGCAAGGGCCGCGGCTTTTGTGGAACGATGCTTAGAGGGCGACTGTTGTCGATGTGTGCAGAGGGTCCCTGGTTCGCGCCCGGGTATGCGCGAGGGGACAGACGTAAAGTTATTCTGTTACACAGGCAGAATGTTGTTCTGCACGGTTGACCTGTCCCCTGAGCTATGAGTGACACTGCAGTACGGTATACTGGTACCAAAATATCAGGTTACGTATGTTACCAACATTTTAGAATACCTTTCGTTTGATACTACCAACTTTTTTAGCTCTACCAATCTAAAGAACATACTGGCGCCTTTCTAAAGCGTTAAGTTTAAGCAACAGGCACTAGTCTCTTGTTTGCACAGGCCCAGTAATATCCACTTCACTTTCCTGCTCATATCCTACCAACCCTCACTCACCGGCTTTTGTCTGTCTGCTCTTCATGCGCGTATATTCCGCTGTCAGTTGTTTTATTTATTTAATTTTGCCGTGATGTCGAGCAGAGATGCAGACCCGGATGAATCTTCTGTTGTTAGATTTGTACATTTTGTTAAATTAACTTGATTGGCACAGCAAGAAGGGGTCTGCTACTCTTGAGATGTGCTTCAAAGGTAGGATTCATATAGGCCTAATGTAAGCCCAAACTATATAACAACTCTTTCTTTCTGGTGCTCCTTAAATTCTGTTTGGTGCCTAAAGTTTTAAAAGTTGGGAGCAGTATGTGTGCTTGTGGGAGAGAGATAATGGTGTGTGTGCTTATGAGAGGGAGACCAAGAGAGAGTGTGTAAGGAAGGGAGGGAGAGTGTGTCTGTGTGCAGTGTTTTCCCTTTACTGGCAAAATGACAATGTAGATCATTATGCATGTATATTCCTTCCTCCCATTCCTCCAGCCAAAGCACATGTAGGCCTTTGCGAATATCCAACTCCATGCGATGTCCTTCAAAAATGCATTATGTAGGCCTATCTTGTCTTCTGCGGAATAGACTACGTAGCCAGTTGATTACTGCCGCATGTTTCCAAGAAAAATTCTCCCAATCATCTGTGTTGCCATCTTTGTGTCTGCTTGCTGTCTGTCACAGGAGTTCAACTTCTTAACACTTCATTGGGCCATGCCCTCCCGCAGACTGCATACCTCTGCGATGACATCATGTGCGGCGGTGCACTTGTCAACTAGCCCCAGCCCTAGGCGTCTAGCCTGTCTGTCTTATAAGGGGCGTTCCACCACAACAGGAGCTTGCTAATTGATCAGATTATGCAGATAAATCTACCTTCCAGTCTCAGACCAGTGGCATCAGAGCCCCGGTCCTGTCTGGCTGGAACAAGAACGAGCAAACTGATAATTCCATAGAATCCTTCTCTAACTTTCCCTCCCTGTCTGTGTGCATGCATCCCAAATAGTGCCATATTCCTAATGTAGTGCACTACCTTGACCATAGCCTTATGGGCCCTGGTCAAAAGTTGTGCACTATAAAGGGAATAGAGTGCCATTTGGGATTCTGCCTCTCTGTCTCTCTGTCTCTCTCTCTCTCTCTCTCTCTGAACTGTCCTTTTCAAGACCCTGGGTCACAGGGAAACACTCATCACCACCAATGACAGTTAGAGGGAGAAACTAGGTCAGAGGGACAAAACAGCCTTGCCCACCCCCCTCTCTCATTTGCTTGGTATGTGTGAGGCGTGCGTGTCTGTGAGCCAGTAAGTGTAAGGCTAGATCAGTGTGTGATGAGGCTCTTGTGCGCCTCTCCAGGGAGATGTGAATGAAGTGTAGGATGGTGAATCGCTGTGGAGCAGCATGGTAATCTGCTCTGCTCTGTCTGCTCTTTGTGTTGACTCAAGCCTTTCTGCCTGGAGGACTGAGAGAAGCTGGCAGCAGTGTCAGTGCACTGCTGGCCTGGCTTTGCTCTTACGAAACAGAACCCTTCACAGCTCCGGAAAGTCACTCCTGTAATTAACGCACACAAACAAGCTTCTTTTTTTCTTTCAGAAAATGCGTAGTATGGGAATGTCGTAGGAAATTACTTATTTTTTTGTGAACAGAGAGAAATATACAGTGTTGCGTCTCTGTGTTGTTGAAATGTTTCAGCCTGCTTGGGGCTCACACTGTGAGGGCTGTACGGGAGGGGTGGTCTGGCTCTGATTAAAATGTCTTGGGTGCTGCTCCCTTCCCCCATTTTCTTTGTTTTACTGATACTCCGGCTATGGCTGTCCTCTCTCACCATGACGTTTGCACAGCTGGGAGATAACATTGGCCTCTCCTCCCTCCCCTCTCCATCTTCTCCCCTCTTTGTATGTCATTCATCCACTTTATAGAAACATGAAGAAGGCCCCCCCATCCCCTTTAATAGAAACATAAAAATAAATAAAAAACATGAGTAATGATACCATGGCTATATAGACTGACTCGGTACTGGTACCCAATGTGCAGGGGTACGAGGTAATTGAGGTATATATGTAGATATAGGGATAAAGTGACTAGGCAACAGGATAGATAATAAACAGTAACAGCAGTGCATGTGATGAGTCAAAAGAGTGAGCGCAAAAAGGGTCAATGCAGAAATTCAGGGTAGCTATTTAGCCTTCTTATGGCTCGGGGGTAGAAGCTGTTCATGCTCCTATTGGTTCCAGACTTGAAGCAAAAGGCTCCTTAACAGCTTCTACCCCAAGCCATAAGACGGCTGAACAATTAATCAAATGGCCAGCCAGCATATTTACATTGCCCCCCCCAACCTTTGTTTTTACACTGCTGCTACTCGCTGTCTATTATCAATGCATAGTCACTTTACAAATTACCTCAACTAACCTGTACCCCTGCACATTTACTTGGTACTGTGACCCCCTGTATATAGCCTCGTTATTGTTATATATTTTTATTTTGTAAATATTTTCTTAACCAACAATACTGCTCAAGAGAGTTAAGGGCTTCTAATTAAGCATTTCACGGTAAGGTCTACCTACACCTGTTGTATTTGGCGCATGTGACGAATAAAAGTTGATTTAGTACATCAGTACCACTTGCTGTGCGGTAGCCGAAACAACGCCTGGTATAGAGGTCTAGGATGGCAGGGAGCTCGGCCCCAGTGATGTACTGGGCCATATGCACTACCCTTTGTAGTGCCTTACAACCAGATGCCAAGCAGTTCCATACCAAGCAGTGATTCATCCTGGACACTGAAGAACTTGATGCTCTCAACCTGCTCCACTACAGCCCCGGAGATGTAAATGAGGGCGTGGCTCGGCACTCCGTTTTCTGTTGTCCGCGATCAGTTCCTTTTGTTTTGCTTACGTTGAGGTTGTTGTCCTGGCACCGCACTTACAGGTCTCTTACCACCTCGCCATAGGCGCTCTCTCTATATATATATATATTTTTTTAAAGTTATTTAGCAGACACTTGAACCGAATTGCTCCTGTAAGTCGATCTGGCTAAGTGACTTACTCAAGGGCACATCGGAAGATTTTTCACCTAGTCAGCTCTGGGATTTGAACCAACAACCTTTCGGTTACTGGCACAACGCTCTTAACTGCTAGGATATCTGCAGCCCTGTATAATTGTTGTCAGTGATCTGTCCTACCAGTGTGTCGGAAAACTTAATGATGCTGTTTGAGTCGTGTGTGTCCAGGGTCCAGTTGATGAGGGAGGTGTTTAATCCCAGGGTCCTTAGCTTCGTGATGAGCTTGGAGGGCTTCTATGGCGTTGAATGCTGAGCTGTAGTCAATGAACAGTGTTCTCACAAAGGGGTTCCTTTTGTCCAGATGGGAAATGGCAGTCTGGAATGCAATAGCAATTGCGTCATCTGTGGATGTGTTGGGGTAGTATGCAAGTTAGACTTGGTCGACGGTGTCCGGGTTGATGGCGTTGATGTGAGCCATGACCAGCCTTTCAAATCATTTCATGGCTACAGATGTGAGTGCTAAGGGGCGATAGTCCATTTAGACTGGTTACCTTAGCGTTCTGCATAAAACATTACAGAATGGGTCAGGTAGAGGTTGTGAATGTTGACCTGTTTAAACGTCTTACTCACACCGGCTACCGAGACCATGATCACACAGTCGTCCGGAACAGCGGGTGCATGGTTCAGTGTTGCTAGCCTCGATTCCGTGTTGTTAACCAGATGACCATTCACCTGTACATAATGGCTGCACCTCAAATGGCACCATATTCCCTTTTATAGTGCACTACCTTTGACCAGTATCAATGCACTATAAAGGGAATAGGGTTCCTTTTGGGATGCACCCATGACAATAATTTGTCAGCCAGTGCAACACCACTGACCGACTCACTGTACTTTACAGTCAAGTGATGCATTTAGGCCTGTCTACCTATTACCAAACATGTTATCACAAGTTTCTATTGCAAAATATTTACCTGTCTGTTAACAACTTGCTGCCTGGCCTGCCCTCCCCCTGATGAAAGGAATAGAAAAAGGCATAGAACATGAAACGGCTTTGATTTCCTTTTGAGGGGAGCTACTGTCTTTTGGGAGTTGGAGGAGAAGAGTGAGGATATAGACACTGTAGACTGACTGTTGTGGCCCTTCCTGTCTTGGCTTTCAGGTGTTTGCAGCTTGCGGCTGCAGTTGACTGACCGACTGAACAATGGCTCAGTTTCCCACCCCCTTCGGAGGTGAGTGCCACCCAACTAGATTGACAGCCGTCTGCCTGGCACACTGTGTGTGCGTCCGCGCATCTGTGTGTGTGTGTGTGTGTGTGTGTGTGTGTGTGTGTGTGTGTGTGTGTGTGTGTGTGTGTGTGTGTGTGTGTGTGTGTGTGTGTGTGTGTGTGTGTGTGTGTGAGTCCTGATCTCCCTCTACACATGGATTAATGAGAGTTTTACTGTAACTTCGGCACAAAGGAAGGGTCACTATCAAGTTATTAGTCCCAGGAGGTGGAAGCCTGCCTGCTGGACCTCGTAGGGTAAGAGTTTTATACCCCTGCCCTACATTGTGCACTATATAGAAAATGGGGTAGCATTTAGGATGCAGCCATGGTGTATGGTGTAAACCTCAGATCACCAACCACCACTTAATTTACTATCTCTCTCTCTCCCCCTCCCCTGACTCACCTTAATGCTGTGTTCCATGACTCTACGGAGACTTAACTGAGCGCCCCCCCCCCCCCCCATACACACTCACACAGGCCGGGCGAGAGCTTCAACTGATCTTTCTCTCTCAGGGGGCCTGGACGCCTGGGTGATCTCTCTGGACGAGCGAGCCAAACATGACCAGCAGTTTGTCAGCCTGGCCCCCTCACCAGCTGGCTACATCACAGGTCAGCTTCACTCACAGCAGGGGAGGGGATGGACAAACAAAGGGAAAGAGTGGTGGAGGACAGTCTTTGCAGTATAGCATCATGTCAGGCAGAAGTTGCTTGAAGATAGCAGAAGATCACTTTTCATCAGGACTTTCTCTTATACTATATACACACACACACACACACACACACACACAGTACCAGGTCAAAGGTGAAGTGTTTCATTCCCTACAGCCCACACAGTACCAGGTCAAAGGTGAAGGGGTAATGAAGCTTGGTGGACTGAGGCTAGGGCGGGCCTTGAGGTGTTTCATTCCCTACAGCCCACACAGTAGCAAGCAACTTCATTCTCCACTCATCTCACTATCAGAAAGGACATTTCAGTCACTCACACTCACTCATATGATCATCTGATATCATTGCCTTGGTGTTTTGAATTTCAACATAACCTTGCACAACGTCGACACACCCTTTTAGAGAAGTGCAAGTGCTTGTTTCGCTCGGCTACTTCAGCAAAAAGTATTTCGCAAGCCGCGGTCATTTCATACTTCTCAAAATGTATGATTGTGTTCAAATTGAAATAATTTGCATTTGATTCCTCTTGAAAGAGGAACTAACTGGCCTCTTTCTCTGTGTGTTTGAATATATGTATCCATAATGGTGTACAACGGACTCAACACTATTATGATATTGTTTTCTCTTCTCATCGTTCGTAGGTGACCAGGCCAGGAATTTCTTCCTGCAGTCAGGCCTGCCCCCTCCCATCCTGGCACAGATATGGTGAGTGTCTCCTCTCACTCCATCTCTCCCATTCTCAACTCAATCCACTGTTAATGTCAACCACTGTTGTCTCTCTCTCTTTGCCTTTCTCTTGTTTTTGTCAATCTCCTCCCTCTGTCTTCCACTCCACTTTCACTCACTTTTTCTTTCTCTCTCCATCTCCTTTATCTCTCTCTCCCCCTTGTTCTCTCATCCCTCTCTCTCTCGCACTCTTCAATTGCTCTATTGGCATGCCATCTACACAGACATATATTGGTAAAGCAGAGATTCACAACAACAATGAGAGTAATCAGCATCATGTAATCGTATCTTTACTTTCTTGCTCTCTCTCCCTCTCTCAGGGCCCAGGCCGATATGAACAATGATGGGAAGATGGACATGCACGAGTTCTCCATCGCCATGAAGCTGATCAAGCTCAAGCTGCAGGGTCACACCCTGCCCCCCTCTCTGCCCCCCTCCATGAAGCAGCCGCCCCTCACCCTGCCCCCGCCACCCACCGCACCCTTCGGTAAGGGACTAGACAGGGGCAGGGTGCGTCTCAATAGTCTAGAGGGGTTTCCTTTCCTCCATCTGCACTGATCTGTACAGCAGGATAGGTAAAAGCAGTGTGGTGGATGCAACAACAAAAAAAGTACATATTTTCTTCAACCTGTCCACTTGTTCTTTCAGATCAGTGCAGGTGACGTACAAGAGACTAGGAGATTGTGCCACTAGGCTATGAGATACACCCATGTTTACAGTCCCCATGGCCACCATTAACTAAATGGACTTTAGAGTGCTCGAAGCCAACTCTGCCATATCATCTGCCCCATCTATGTACATAACTAAATGTTTCACTGGGGCAACTTAAAACCTTTAACTACCTGACTACCTGTTATCTCAAAGCACAACCATAATGTGCCCTTTCTGGTATTTGAACAAGCAACGCTCTGTGTCAATATGCTGTTGCTCCCCCTGACAACCTGGGCATATTGCTGTGCGCTGCCTGTTTATGACCAGACTGTTGTTAATTTTCAAGTGAATCAGTCAGAACTTAAAATAATAATAATTAACACTGTGTTAAAAATAATAGGCTTGTTAATAGAAAATGAATGATGGTCTGTTGTCTTGTGTTTGTCTGACATACCTTACTTCATTCTACCCTGCAGGAATGCATGGTTTAGGGGTAATGCCAGGCCTCCCAGCAGTCCCTCCATTACCCATGCCCCCTATGCCAGGGGTGGGTATGTCCCCCCCTCTGGTGTCGTCGGTGCCCCCGTCTGTACCCCCCATGGCCAACGGCGCGCCAATGACTGGCTTCTCCCACCAAGGTAGGGCCCAATCAGAATTGTCGTTAGACACGCCACTGAATATTCAAAGTGGAGTTCTAGTGAATGACAGTGAAGCCCTCTGGCAATGTTTCGGAGCATCTCACTTTGTTGATTTAATCCTTACCTCACTAACAAATTCCTCTTTTGTTTTTTGTGATTCCCCTTTTTTATATATATATGTATATATATGTATATGTATTTTTTTTATCTCACTCTGTCTCTTTCTCTCCATCTCTGTCTCTCAGCCACGACACTCAACAAAAGCTCTTCTTTCAACCGCCCGGGTGCCAAGCTGCAGGGCCAGTCTTTTGAGACCTCTAGGTGAGTCACATGTCACCCACTTGGAAGAATGGCCCCTGCTCACTGGGCTCGAACTCAAAGGGACACATGTGGCTGTGTTTGTGCTTAGACTGCTGCTGCATCTAATTTTATCAAGACACTTGAGTCTTTCATTTTTTTTACACACAACAGGCTAGCTCATTAAAAAGCCATCTCATCACTTAGCGATGAGATCCCTCTGTTAAAACCAGAGATGCACAGGCCACGTCCCGTGTCGTCAGTTGGAGAAGAGCAATTATTCTGTCCAGACTGCTTTGCTTTCTAACATGACTTAAAAATAACTTAATGTTCAAGTTTCAAAGTTTATTGCACATTTTTCAGAAGTTAACCCTTTACACTTGTGGAAGTTGGCCTATAGGGTTACGTTGAAATGTTTCTTGCAGAAGAAATGTGAAAATCATGTACATAAGCATGGTAGCAATTGAAAGGGAACCGTTTGGAGATTATGGTAAATCATTACACCAAAGTTGAGAACACACACACGAGACTCAGTCCAAACATTACACTGTCGATTATATGTGCATTTTACATTTTGTACTTTTCACTGCATTTGTTGATAACTAAATGTGAAAATACTCTGGATACATTCAGTAACATGATAAGAATATTCTTGTTAAATGTGGGGGTAGGTGCAACATAAGATGAAACATTTTGAAGGGTTTGAGTGAGAAGACTAACTGGTGTCTCCCAGTGACCACACACACACCTCTCTAAAGTGTGCACATTTCCTAAGTTATTTCAACACACTTTTATGACTCAAAGAAGAGTCTTCAGCTATAAGGTGCTTTAAAAAAAAATTCTCCTAGCTGTGCCGTTGAGGAACTAGAGCAAGCACACTTGTTTGGAACAGCCCCGCGTCCTTACACTCAAACAATTAGTTGTTTTAAGCAATCCAAAAACAAACCATTTATAAATTGCAATCTGGGTCAGGAGGGAGAAAGCTTGTTCTTTTGCCAACCTGACTAACTAAGATGTGAAAGCCTAACACTGTACGATCGTATTTTATAAGGCAATTCCGAGAAATAGATTGTGTAATTTTGGTGCACATAGGAGTCATGGGGGTATTCAGGTGTGTGTTCCACTGCAATTTTTTTCTCCACAATAGACATTCTGTTCAGAACAACCCAGGGTATGATGCCATGTCGTCTTGTAACTGTGCATCAAACATAGTGATCATAAACGTTGACACTGTATATAACATGAGTTTTATGATGAAATGTAAAGTGCACATTTGGACTCAAGGGTGTTTGGCTTCCTTGTATGACATCAAAGCTGTATTTCTTATCCTCGACCTCTCATCTTTCTAAATCCATCGAGTCTTCTTCATTTACAGCATTTCCCTGACTCTTGACAACACAACATTTGCAAAAGTTGCCCAATTAGTGGGAGGGATGTGGGGCTCAAGTTCAGAACGTCTGTCAGTCAAAACCCATACAGTGCAGTGAAGCGTAAGAGCCTGAGCTCTGATGTTATTTATAGCATGTTACTATACAGCAACTGCGTTCCAATTTAGGCGCTTATCAGTGTCCAAATCTGCCATTTTCAACCCGTATACGGGTACGAGTGTAAAGGGTTCAAATTGAAATTTGTCTGTGTCTTAAAGGCATTTTCCAACTGGCTCATGCATAGACAACACAGCAAAAACACACATGTAACACAACGGTACTATAAAAAAAACAAAGAATAGATACAACATACAAAAACATACAAAAGTACGCTTTTAATAAAAGAAGACTCCCCCGCTCTCCATTTTAGCTCCCCTGTGCCCCCCCAGCCCCCTATTGACTGGGCTGTTCCCAGCTCGTCCCGGCTAAAGTACCGGCAGCTCTTCAACAGCCATGACAAGATGATGAGCGGCCACCTCACCGGTAAGACCTTGTCTGTCAACAATACTCATTGCGCTTTATCCAATCCACTTCAGCGGTTTCTCAGAGCTCATGTTCTTATCCTTGTCTTTCAGGACCCCAAGCAAGAACCATCCTGATGCAGTCCAGCTTGCCCCAGACCTCGCTGGCGTCCATATGGTAAGAGATGGGAGCGGAGCCAATACTTAGGATATTTGGCCACTAATTCCTCTCTGTTCTCTCACTATTGCTTCTCTCTGCTGACTCTGGGTAGAAGTTAGCTTTAGGCACAGATCTAGGATCAGTTTAACCATCAGATGGCAAAACTAATCGTATCAGTTGGTGTTTAGGAGGATGAAACGCAAAACTGGTTTCGGATCAGTTGTCAGGGTGCTCCTAAACGACACTTGTTTCACATTCCTCGACTCTGCTAGTCACAGGACAGGAAGTGCATGGCTGGCGGTAACACGCCACGTCTTTCTCTCTCCCCGCTTCTCTATAGGAACCTGTCGGACATCGACCAGGACGGCAAGCTGACAGCCGAGGAGTTCATCCTGGCCATGCACCTGATTGACATGGCCATGTCCGGCCTGCCCCTGCCCCCTATCCTGCCTCCAGACTTCATCCCCCCCACCTTTAGGTACAATCCACTGCTCCCTCTGTGCCTGGCAATGCCCCTTAGCTCTACCTCTGTCTGCAGAGTATGCATTGATACCAACACTTACCTTAGGCAGTTTTGTCTTTATTGATGTTATTGCCCCACACCTCGGCCAGGGGTTTTTCCGTGACCTGACAAGAGTCCTATTTTTATATCTGGGTCATAGTTTTAACTATCAGTCCATCAGTCTATATTGATCCCATTAGGAGTTTTTCCTGGTCAAGTCACACGGTCAGGAAAAACTCCTGGTCCTGCCCATCCATGCTCCATATGAGGTGCTGTAAGTCAGTGGGCTGCTCTGACTGACTGATCTGATGTTGTCCGTCTCCAGGAGGGTGCGTAGTGGTAGTGGGGTGTCTGTCACCAGCCTGCACTCCACTGACCAGCGGGTCCAAGAGGAGGCCGAAGAGGAGCAGGAGAGCGAGAAACAGAAGCTGGAGAAACGTAACCACTCTTAAATTCATAGACAGAGCTATGGATGCAGTGACTAACCATGTTTACAGTTACGTTGTTAACGAACAGTGGAGCAAAACGAGCTCCTATTTTGGTTTCGGGTGCAGTTGAACTAAGCTCACAAGCATTTGTTATATTCTTCTAGAATCTATGGCTATGTATCATCAATTTTAAAGTCCAAAAATGTATGTACCAATCCCTTTAAACACACAGCAAAAAGCTCCTTTATAAATATGAACAGCTATATAAAAATGGCCCAAGTTTTCCAAGAAATGCCACTGAAAATTAGGCAACAGGGCAAAATATGTCCCCTATCTGTGTCTCTGACCCCTCTATCTCTGTCTCTGACTCCTATATCTCTGTCTCCCTCCCCAAAGTGACTTTCGAGGACAGGAAGCGGGAGAACTTTGAGCGGGGCAACCTGGAGCTGGAGAAGCGTCGACAGGCCCTGCTTGAGCTGCAGCGCAAGGAGCAAGAGCGTCTGGCAGCGCTGGAGCGCGAGGAGCAGGAGAGGAAGGAGCGCGAGCGACTCGAGCAGGAGAGGCGGCGGCAGCAGGAGCTCGAGAAGCAGCTGGAGAAGCAGAGGGAGGTGGAGAGGCAGCGCGAGGAGGAGAGACGCAAGGAGATCGAGAGGAGAGAGGTGAGGAGATGTGGTAAGGAGGATGGAGAAGGATAATAGGTTTAAGGAGGACAGTGAGGATGTATAAAGAGAGGGAGAGGCAGAGTAAAGAGGTTGAGAGGGAGGAGGAGATGTAAGGGGAAAGTGAAGAACACAGGAACCAATGCAGTGTGTGTGTGTATATTAACTATTCTACTACTATGTTGTATTTTTAAGATAAATTCACTCTCGTTTCTTATTGTATTGCTTTATTGACAGAGGGGGAGACATTTGTAGAGAAAAGGGCATTGAACCCAGGTCACCGGCAGGAACTTGAATATGTGCATAGATCTGGAAGTGTTACCACTCGACCACGGCTGGCTCTGCACTATTTCTGCGTACACAGTATAACATTCCCTCTGGCTAGGCGGCGAAGCGGGAGCTGGAGCGCCAGCGTCAGTTGGAATGGGAGAGGAACCGCCGGCAGGAGCTGCTGACCCAGAGGAACCGAGAGCAGGAGAACATTGTCCTGCTCAAAGCCCGCAAGAAGACCCTGGAGTTTGAGCTGGAGGCACTGGTAAAGACAGACGCACAACATTATAACTTTAGTAAAGATTACTTTGTTATTTTGAAGAAAGGACAATGTATGATAATTAGTTTCACCCTCCCTCCCCAGAACGACAAGAAGAGCCAGCTGGAGGGCAAGCTGCAGGACATCCGCTTCCGCCTGTCTGCCCAGCGGCATGAGATCGAGAGCACCAACAAGACCCGCGAGATCCGCATCGCTGAGATCACCCACCTACAACAGCAGCTGCAGGTACGTACACACCTTGTGTAACACATAGTCCCCTCCATAATGATTGGGACAGCGAAGCATTGTTTCTTGGATTTGAAATCAAACAATGACTATGAGGTTGAAGTGCAGACTGTCAGCTTTAAATTTCATCCTTATCAGGCAAACTGTTCTAAATTACAGCACCTTTTGTACGTATTCCCCCCATTTTGTGGACAAGGTCACTTGTATGTACAGTTGAAGTTGGAAGTTTGCGTACACTTAGGTTGGAGTCATTAAAACTCGTTTTTCAACCACTCCACAAATTTCTTGTTAACAAACTAAAGTTTTGGCAAGTCAGTTAGGACATCTACTTTGTGCATGACACAAGTCATTTTTCCAACAATTGTTTACAGACAGATTCTTTCACTTATAATTCACTGTATCACAATTCAGAAGTTTACATACACTAAATCGACTGTGCCTGTAAACAGCTTGGAACATTCCAAAAAATGTCATGGCTTCAGAAGCTTCTGATAGGCTAATTGACATAATTTGAGTAAATTGGAGGTGTACCTGTGGATGTATTTCAAGGCCTACATTCAAACGCAGTGCCTCTTTGCTTGACATCATTGGGAAATCAGCCAAGACCTCAGAAAATAAATTGTAGACCTCCACAAGTCTGGTTCATCCTTGGGAGCAATTTCCAAACGCCTGAGGTACCACGTTCATCTGTACAAACAATAGTACGCAAGTATAACCACCATGGGACCACGCAGCCGTCATACTGCTCAGGAAGGAGACGCGTTCTGTCTCCTAGAGATGAACGTACTTTGGTGCGAAAAGTGCACATCAATCCCAGAACAAAAGCAAAGGACCTTGTGATGATGCTGGAGGAAACGGGTACGAAAGTATCTATATCCACAATAAAACAAGTTCTATATCGACATAACCTGAAAGGCCACTCAGCAAGGAAGAAGCCACTGCTCCAAAACCATTATAAAAAAAACAGACTACGGTTTGCAACTGCACATGGGGACAAAGATCGTACTTTTTGGAGAAATGTCCTCTGGTCTGATGGAACAAAAATAGAACTGTTTGGCCATAATGACCATCATTCTGTTTTGAGGAAAAGGGGGGGGGGGGCTTGCAATCCGAAGAACACATCCCAACCGTGAAGCACGTGGGTGGCAACATCATGTTGTGGGGGTGCTTTGCTGCAGGAGGGACTGGTGCACTTCACAAAATAGATAGCTACATGAAAGGAAAATTAAGTGTATATATTGAAGCAACATCTCAAGACATCAGTCAGGAAGTTAAAGCTTGGTCGCAAATGGGTCTTCCAAATGGACAATGACCCCAAGCGTACTTCCAAAGTTGTGGCTAAGGTGTACAGTCGTGGCCAAAAGTTGAGAATGACACATATTACTTTTCACAAAGTCTGCTGCCTCAGTTTGTATGATGGAAATTTGCATATACTCCAGAATGTTATGAAGAGTGATCAGATTATTTGCAAAGTCCCTCTTTGCCATGCAAATGAATTGAATCCCCCAAAAACATTTCCACTGCATTTCAGCCCTACTCTGCAAAAGGTACAGGGATTGGACTGCTGAGGATTTGTCTCTGATGAAGTCATTTTCTCTGATGAATCCCCTTTCCGATTGTTTGGGGCATCCGGAAAAAAGCTTGTCCGGAGAAGACAAGGTGAGTGCTACCATCAGTCCTGTGTCATGCCAACAGTAAAGCATCCTGAGACCATTCATGTGTGGGGTTGCATCTCAGCCAAGGGAGTGGGCTCACTCACAATTTTGCCTAAGAACACAGCCATGAATAAAGAATGATACCAACACAACCTCCGAAAGCAACTTCTCCCAACCCTCCAGGAACAGTTTGGTGACGAACAATGCCTTTTCCAGCATGATGGAGCACCATGCCATGAGGCAAAAGTGATAACTAAGTGGCTCGGGGAACAAAACATCAATATTTTGTGTCCATGGCCAGGTCAATCCTCAATAAGCGGGTAGACAAACAAAAACCAACAAATTCTGACTAACTCCAAACATTGATTATGCAAGAATGGGCTGCCATCAGTTAGGATGTGGCCCAGAAGTTAATTGACAACATGCCAGGGCAGATTGCAGAGGTCTTGAAAAAGAAGGGTCAGCACTGCAAATATTGACTCTTTGCATCAACTTCATGTAATTGTCAATAAAAGCCTTTGACACTTATGAAATGCTTGTAATTATACTTCAGTATTCAATAGTAACATCTGATAAAATTATCTGAAGACACTGAAGCAGCAAACTTTGGATATTAATATTTGTGCAATTCTCAAAACGTTTGGCCACGACTAAGTAAACTTCCGACTTCAACTGCATATTAAAGTAGTCGAAATTGAAGTATTTGGTCCCTTATTCATAGCACGAAAATGACTACATCAAGCTTGTGACTCAACAAATTTGTCGTATGCATTATCTGTTCGTTTTGGTTGCGTTTCAGATTATTGGCTGGACACCGTATATTATTATAAAGCTAAAAGAAAAAATGCTTCAATGTCCCAATAAGTGTGCAAAGCTGTCCGAAAGGCAGAGGCTTTAAAGAATCTAAAATATATTTTGATTTGTTCAACTTTTTTTTGTTGGTTACTACATGAATCCTTGTGTTATTTCATAGTTTGATGTCTTCACTATTATTCTACAATGTAGAAAATAGTTTATTTTTTAACAGAAAACCCCTTCAGTAGGTGTGTCCAAACTTTTGAATGAATGGTACTGTATATACAGTGCCTTCGGAAAGTATTCAGGCCCCTCGACCTTTTCCAGATTTTGTTACAATACAGCCTTATTCTAAAATGGATTAAATTTAAAAAATCCTCAGCAATCTCCACACAATACCCCATAATGACAAGGCGAAAATAGGATTTGAGAAAAGTTATTATTTACGTAAGTATTCAGACCCTTGCCCATGAGACTCGAAATTGAGCTCAGGTGCATCCTGTTTCAATTAATCATCCTTGATTTTTCTACAACCTGTGGTCATTTCATTTGATTTGGACATGATTTGATTTGACACTTATCTCTATAAGGTCCAACAGTTGACAATGAATGCCAGAGCAAAAACCAAGCCATAAGGTCGAAGGAATTGTCTGTAGATCTCCGAGACAGGATTGTGTCGAGGTACAAATTTACATTACATCTACATTTAAGTCATTTAGCAGACGCTCTTATCCAGAGCGACTTACAAATTGGTGCATTCACCTTATGACATCCAGTGGAACAGTCACTTTACAATAGTGCATCTAAATCTTAAAGGGGGGGGGTGAGAGGGATTACTTATCCTATCCTAGGTATTCCTTAAAGAGGTGGGGTTTCAGGTGTCTCCGGAAGGTGGTGATTGACTCCGCTGTCCTGGCGTCGTGAGGGAGTTTGTTCCACCATTGGGGGCCAGAGCAGCGAACAGTTTTGACTGGGCTGAGCGGGAGCTGTACTTCCTCAGTGGTAGGGAGGCGAGCAGGCCAGAGGTGGATGAACGCAGTGCCCTTGTTTGGGTGTAGGGCCTGATCAGAGCCTGGAGGTACTGAGGTGCCGTTCCCCTCACAGCTCCGTAGGCAAGCACCATGGTCTTGTAGCGGATGCGAGCTTCAACTGGAAGCCAGTGGAGAGAACGGAGGAGCGGGGTGACGTGAGAGAACTTGGGAAGGTTGAACACCAGACGGGCTGCGGCGTTCTGGATGAGTTGAAGGGGTTTAATGGCACAGGCAGGGAGCCCAGCCAACAGCGAGTTGCAGTAATCCAGACGGGAGATGACAAGTGCCTGGATTAGGACCTGCGCCGCTTCCTGTGTGAGGCAGGGTCGTACTCTGCAGATGTTGTAGAGCATGAACCTACAGGAACGGGCCACCGCCTTGATGTTGGTTGAGAACGACAGGGTGTTGTCCAGGATCACGCCAAGGTTCTTAGCGCTCTGGGAGGAGGACACAATGGAGTTGTCAACCGTGATGGCGAGATCATGGAACGGGCAGTCCTTCCCGGGAGGAAGAGCAGCTCCGTCTTGCCGAGGTTCAGCTTGAGGTGGTGATCCGTCATCCACACTGATATGTCTGCCAGACATGCAGAGATGCGATTCGCCACCTGGTCATCAGAAGGGGGAAAGGAGAAGATTAATTGTGTGTCGTCTGCATAGCAATGATAGGAGAGCCCATGTGAGGTTATGACAGAGCCAAGTGACTTGGTGTATAGCGAGAATAGGAGAGGGCCTAGAACAGAGCCCTGGGGGACACCAGTGGTGAGGAGACAGATTCTCGCCACGCCACCTGGTAGGAGCGACCTGTCAGGTAGGACGCAATCCAAGCGTGGGCCGCGCCGGAGATGCCCAACTCTGAGAGGGTGGAGAGGAGGATCTGATGGTTCACAGTATCGAAGGCAGCCGATAGATCTAGAAGGATGAGAGCAGAGGAGAGAGAGTTAGCTTTAGCAGTGCGGAGCGCCTCCGTGATACAGAGGAGAGCAGTCTCAGTTGAATGACTAGTCTTGAAACCTGACTGATTTGGATCAAGAAGGTCATTCAGAGAGAGAAGGCGGGAGAGATGGCCAAGGACGGCACGTTCAAGAGTTTTGGAGAGAAAAGAAAGAAGGGATACTGGTCTGTAATTGTTGACATCGGAGGGATCGAGTGTAGGTTTTTTCAGAAGGGGTGCAACTCTCGCTCTCTTGAAGACGGAAGGGACGTAGCCAGCGGTCAGGGATGAGTTGATGAGCGAGGTGAGGTAAGGGAGAAGGTCTCCGGAAATTGTCTGGAGAAGAGAGGAGGGGATAGGGTCAAGCGGGCAGGTTGTTGGGCGGCCGGCCGTCACAAGACGCGAGATTTCATCTGGAGAGAGAGGGGGAGAAAGAGGTCAGAGCACAGGGTAGGGCAGTGGGAGCAGAACCAGCGGTGTCGTTTAACTTAGCAAACGAGGATCGGATGTCGTCGACCTTCTTTTCAAAATGGTTGACGAAGTCATCTGCAGAGAGGGAGGAGGGGGGGGGGGGGGGGATTCAGGAGGGAGGAGAAGGTGGCAAAGAGCTTCCTAGGGTTAGAAGCAGATGCTTGGAATTTAGCGTGGTAGAAAGTGGCTTTAGCAGCAGAGACAGAGGAGGAAAATGTAGAGAGGAGGGAGTGAAAGGATGCCAGGTCCGCAGGGAGGCGAGTTTTCCTCCATTTCCGTTCGGCTGCCCGGAGCCCTGTTCTGTGAGCTCGCAATGAGTCAACGAGCCACGGAGCGGGAGGGGAGGACCGAGCCGGCCTGGGATAGGGGACATAGAGAGTCAAACGGAAGCCATGTCTCAGTAAAAGGCACATGACAGCCCGCTTGGAGTTTGCCAAATGACACCTAAAGACTCTCCGACCACGAGAAACAAGATTCTCTGGCCTTATGAAACCAAAATTGAACTCTTTGGCCTGAATTCCAAGCGTCACATTTGGATGAAACCTGGCACCATTCATAGGGTGAAGTATGGTGTTAGCAGTGCCATGCTGTGAGGGTGTTTTTCAGCGGCAGGGACTGGGAGACTAGTCAGGATAGAGGGAATGATGAACGGAGCAAAGTACAAAGAGATCCTTGATGAAAACCTGCTCCAGAGCGCTCAGGATGTCAGACTGGAGTAAAGGTTCACCTTCTGAGCGACCCTAAGCACACAGCCAAAACCATGCAGGAGTGGCTTCGGGGACAAGTCTTTGAATGTCCTTGAGGTGCCCAACCAGAGCCCGGAGTTGAACCCTGTCGAACATCTCTGGAGAGACCTGAAAATAGCAGCGACGCTCCCCATCCAACCTGACAGAGCATGAAAGGATCTGCAGAGAACAATGGGAGAAACTCCCCAAATACAGGTGTGCCAAGCTTGTAGCGTCATACCCAAGATGACTCAATGCTGTAATCGCTGCCAAAGGTGCTTCAACAAAGTACTGAGTGAAGGGTCTGAATACTTATGTAAATGTGGTATTTGTATTTTTTTATATGTAATAAAGTGGGATATAATCAATTTTAGAATACGGCTGTAACGTAACATGTTGAAAGGTCAAGGGGTTTGAGTACTTTCTGAAAGCACTGTATATGTAGCCTGGGCCTACTGATGGTATACATTTGAGATCTATCGTCCCCACAACTGTCCCAGAGTCTGTTTTGGAACAGGCTTTTTCTTTCTCACACAGAACGACAAGCTGACCAATAGAAGAGGTAAACTTTTCTACTATGGGGGATATTGGATTTGCCAAGGCTAGTGATTTGCTGTTCGTTTCTCGTCTTGTTGGCTCAGGAAAAGTAAATGTGGCAGTTGTTCTAAGTTCGCATTGGACGTTGTCTGTAAAAATGATGCACGCCGTTGCATGTTCTGTTAATATGAATGACCATAATCTAAATGTGATTTCTGTCATATTGAGCACCGTAGGCATTTGCCCTAATAATGTGACGCACCCAATGCATATGGTTCTGGTAAATTTCCCAAATGTCCGTTAAATTAATATGCTGCCAGTCAAATGTCCGGCCCCACATATTCCTAATGGAAACCCTGACACACACACACACACACACACACACACACACACACACACACACACACACACACACACACACACACACACACACACACACACACACACACAGAGTGATGCCTCAGGTGCATCTTCCACCCAAACCCTATACAGATTTGGGGTGTGACAAATTGACAATTTTGCTTGACGTTTAAACAACCATGCTTTTATCGGTTTTCGGTTAAAAAACAATAACAAAAAAATCATAAGATTCCACGTCAGTTTACAATGCAGAATAATGGTCCTGTTACTCATGTATGACCGCTAGGGCTGGGCAATGAAGTTATATCTACCACAACCCTTTACAGACAGAACACAGCTACAGTAACATGTATGACCGCTCGGGCTGGGCAATGAAGTTATATCTACCACAACCCTTTACAGACAGAACACAGCTACAGTAACATGTATGACCGCTCGGGCTGGGCAATGAAGTTATATCTACCACAACCCTTTACAGACAGAACACAGCTACAGTAACATGTATGACCGCTCGGGCTGGGCAATGAAGTTATATCTACCACAACCCTTTACAGACAGAACACAGCTACAGTAACATGTTGATAGCGGACAATAAAATAAAAAAAGACCAAATTCTACTCCGGGATAAGATGTTCAGCATTTTTTCCCCCACTAGCAACAATAAATGTTGCTGATTGATTGATGTGCTGCTGTGTTGTTTTGTTTATGGTATGGTAGCCAGATGTTTAATTTCTACTAAATGTCTTGGTAGGTCACTTCTTTAGGATAGGTTCATCAAATCCTCTTGAGCTGCAGATCAACAGTTCTGGTTGCCTTGTGATGGACGTTAGTCCTGCTTCAGAAGCCTTCATTTACACACGACTAAAATACCTGTTAATATCTCCAGAGAAGGTTTAGCGTTTAAAAATCCGTAGTGTAGCCTACACAGACAGACATGCCGTAGCCGAGGCGGTTTCAAGGGGCCACATTCCATTATGGCTGTAATTTCATATTATGAGGCCATCTGTATCCCAGCGAATTCGGTGCCATGAATAGGCTAGGATATTCGAAATGCAACAGACCGAAGACTGAACACACACTTGCATCATTTGCAAAGATACAGCGCAAGCAGCCCAGCACGAGGTAGAGAGAGGGAGAGGTGGTGCAGGCAGAAACCTGCTCATATGTTTTGGTCATCTGCATCTCGTAATGTCTTTCCTTGCAAATTCACCAAAGTAGCCTGAAGTTTGCCTCTTCCTCTCTGGCTTTATTTGAATGACACAACTTTCCCAGGCCTTTATAGCCTATTGGCTATAACACACAAAATAGTATGTTTTGTGATAACTGCACTGAGATTTTAAGTGGGGGGATCACATTGACGTTGACGTTAACGTTAAGGATCCCAAATGCGTTTTAACGTTTAAACATTCACAGATGCAGTTTACCTAAGACTTGCTGTTGCTTTGTGTGTCGTCCCCAGGACTCTCAGCAGTGGCTCGGCAGGCTGATCCCTGACAAACAGTGTCTAAACGAACAACTCAAACAGGTTCAACAGAACAGCCTGCACAGTAAGTACTGCTTCATTACCTCAGCTCCGCACATCTTTAGGGAATAGGGTGCCATTTGGGACTCAGACTGTGTACTATATGCTTTGCTATTAGAGATGGCTTGTGAATTCTCTGCTATGTCCATGCAATATTTCCCCCATGTACTTGCCATAAATTAGTAGTTAGCTTTAGCTTGATTGCTAGTTTGTCCTAGCTATGCTATCATACTATACATGGGTAGGCCACATTGGACTGACTTATAACTTGTACTAGTGTTTCCCCTGCTGTAATACAGGTGTGGAAGTTCCCCCCCACCTAGCACCTTATAAAATAATCTGTCCTATTAGTTTTAATTGGCAATCTGTTGCCTGGGGGCCTTTGTACCCCAACTGCAAACAAAACTAAGGGAAAGACTGACTGCCACACTATACTTAAGCAATAAGGCCGGAGGAGGTGTCGTATATGACCAATATACCACAGCTATGTCCGTAAGCACAACGCAGCGTGGAGTGCCTGGATACAGCCATTCGCCGTGGTATATAGGCCACAAACCCCTTAGGTGCCTTATTGCTATTATAAACTGGTTACCAACGTAATTAGAACGGTCTGATATACCACGGCTTCCAGCCAGTCAGCATTCAGGGCTCGAACCACCCATTTTATAATAACCTATTACGGCGCTTGCTCTCTGGGTCATATTCACTTAGCTCCAATAGGAAATGCTTGTTTTAGTTTTCTGCTGCAAAAAAATATTGCTACGCTGGGCACTAATAAATACAACCTCGTCCTTGTCCAGGAGACTCCCTGTCGTCGCTGCAGAAGGCGGTGGAGATCAAGGAGTCTAGTCGGCAGCAGCTGAGAGAACAGCTAGACACCGTGGAGAGAGAGACCCGCTCCAAGCTGCTGGAGATCGACGCCTTCAACACCCAGCTCACGGTACTACTACTCCCTAACGGACTCATCTTACTCGGTTCAAGACGAGGGCCCGTTTCTTTAAGGCTAAGTTCATCGTTAGAACCTCCGTAGGAGCTTCGTTAAATCTCTGAGCTGTTTCTCAAAACCGCTGTTAGTAAAGTTTCACTTGAAAGCGCTCGTTATTTACCGACTGCCCCAGACCACTCGTAGAACAGCACAGTGCGTCATTTTTACCCTTCTGCGTCCCTTTATACACACAATATCTCCAGTACACATGGAATCAAAATGTTGATCTGTCTCTGTGGCCGCAGCTAACTTCAGAGGGACGTTGACTAGAAAATAGAAAGTTGTCAACGTTTTTGCAATTGTTACAAACAAGTGAAGGGAAAAAATGCTTTGAATGAACACCGAGATGACTGCATTAAAAGAAGATACAGTTATAGGCCTATAGCCTGTAGTTCAAGCATAAGCTGTTGAAATCAATTTCATGTTCAATCAACGAGTTCTGTTTTGCAATGCTACTCTCTAATTTTTGTCTCAATATATTTCATACCGTGTAACAACACGTGCTCAATGATGTACCAAATCTGTGATTAATGCATTATTATAGGGTTGGCATTAGAATAACCCGCCTCAATATTTGCAGCCATATAGGTGATGATATCTCTCTAAGTGCAGATCTGCTGTCAGTATTGTGGAATAATTCTAATGCTAAAATAAGATTTGAAAGGCGAAAGCTGATCCAAGAGCAGTATCAGTACCAACGACACACTTATGGACATTCTCTACGTGGTGTTTTGGGAAAAGCATGTGACATCTTAGGCCGTTATAGGAACAATGCCTCGTTAAAACACTTCAAAGCTTAAGTTCCATCGCTATCGGGAACCTCGGCCCTGGGCTCTCCAACCCTGTTCCTGGAGAGCTATCCTCCTGTAGGTTTTCGCTCTAACCCCAGTTGTGACTAGCCTGATTCAGCTTATCAACCAGCTAATTATTAGAATCTGGTGCTCTAGATTAGGGTTGGAGTTAAAACCTCTCCAGGAACAGGGTTGGAGTGCCCTGTCCCTATCTCCTGTTCCCAGTGGATAGACATATCCCACAGAGCACAGACAAGTGACCAACAACGGATTTACAGTTCTTCTCATAGGGGTGAATCCTAACTACCACAAGTCGAATTTTCACCATGCATTGATTTCAATAAGAGACTAAATGAAAATCTGACTTAATAAATGGAAGTTAGGATTTGCCCCATATGCTCAATTTAACAGTTGACAGTGTACCATTTAAAACACTGACTTCCAGTACTTTCTTTCTGCCTAACGATGCCTTTGCATCTCTTCGTGTTGTCTTTGTGTCTTGGGACGCCAAGACGATCAGAGGGCTTGATGATTTGTGTGTCTGATGATCACATTGAAATGAAAAAGGGGATCTCAATACTTTAGTCCTTTCTTTTCAACCAAAACCTTTTTAATTGCTCCACATACCACATCAGGGGCCCAGAATTTCAGATACACAGTACAGTGCATTCCGCTTATAGTGAATGAGGTCCTAGAAATGTTACAGTGATCCAATTGCCATGTGTGAAGGTGATCACTACATGCGGAGTGCACTGTAGTGGAGTAGGGGGAAATTGCCTGAAGACACTGATCTTGTGTCCGTTTTGGATTGGGGGAAGGGGAGCTGATCCTAGGTCTGTTATCTAGGGGAAAACGTGAGGGTTTACACTGTTATTCTCTCACTGTTTCTGACTGTTGCTCACTCTGTCGCCCTGCCCGCCATCCACCATGCCACCCCCGTCTGGTCTGTTTGGCTGACCTTTTTTCCCCGTGACCTCTGCCCTCATCTCTCCGTCCAGTCTCTGGCTGCGTTCTATCAGGGCCACACTGCCCGGATAGAGGGCCTCCGTCTGGAGCTGCTGCTGGAGGAGCAGAGGGGGCGACAGGTTGTCCACTCACCGGCACTGCTGCCCCCCGCAGGGCATTCTATGGTAGTGCATGCTGGAGAATAATAACCAATCAGAATAACTCCGTGTGCTGCTGCTGCTGCTGTTACTAAGCAGATTTGAAACCCAATGCTAAAGAAGGAAGAAAGTTAGACCCATGTCACACTACAAGGCCAACCGGAACTGTACTAGACTGGCTCAATTTTACATTGTCCTGTCAAAGCACGGTTCCAGAAACTATGATGGATGCGTAACCAGGCCTAGTGTAGTATGGTTCTGCACGGGTCGGCTCCGCTGGGCTCAGTAGTGTGACGGGTATATTAGACTCACCCCGTGCCTGTGGTAGGCTGTGCTGCTTCCGACCAGTGTGGCCCTCTTCCCCACAACATCCCGGGGGCTCAACCTGGGGAATCAATATATGGTTAACCTGTATGTGGGTTGCTATGGTTTGACGTCGGACACAGCCACATGGGGCTGTTGGGGCACCTAACTCAAGGCGCCAGGTCAGGGCTAGGGGTTGAGTCTGATCTGGATGTGTACCTGGGTCGTGTTCATTAAGCACAACGCAATGGGAAACAAAAATGTGCTTTTCTTATTGGGCAGGTAGTCCCTCCCTTTTTCAGTCTGTTTCTTTCTGTTTGGTGCCTAATGAACACGACCTTGTTGTTGACGTCGGTGGCACTGCTGCTGTTCTATCTGACCCTTGACCTTGAGGTCCCTGTGTGTCTCTTTTCAGTCCGAGGGGGGCTCGGTTGACCAGACGCTGCTGGACTGTCTGTCGGTTACCCTGGCCTGTTTGCAGCGTATAGACGTCTACCTGCAGGTGTCCCTACTGCCTCCCCCTCTTCCACCACGCCCTTCTCCCCGCGCTCCACCACCCCAACCCCTTTACCACTCCTCCGCTTCCTTTGAAGGGCTGGTCAAAGCAAGCCATGCTGCCCTTCCTCTTGAGCGTCTTTAGCTTTAGCCTCGGTAGCCCTTCAGGGAGTTAATAAAAGCCAGCCGCTTCCCTCCTTCAGCTGTCCTCTGGGAGGTGCTGGAGTATATCTCTCATTGCCTCCTAAACCCTCTAGACTAGGGCTCAATAAAATACTAGCATACTATTTAGTATGCATTGCCAAGACCAAAGTCAAATGGGTCACACTCGGTAGTATGCAAGTGTATACTGGGAAACAGCTCCGGTCAATGTTGTTAGCCACCATGTGCATGAACCTGGTTGTTTGGCTATTTCATTTCATTAAATCAAATCAATTACAATTTTATATTTTTCAGCTCCTTGAGCTTAGAGTTGTCAGGCTTTGTAGTTTTGGTTACGGTGAGGTTACCTCTTTGGTATTCCCAAAACCTTTAAGACTGACTTTTGTTACGTTGGAAAACATCTGTAGAATGCACAAAAAGACTCCTAAGGCAAAAGACTCCTGTCTTATTGGAATGAAATGAAGTGCCTTTGATTAATTACATGGCAGGAGGACAAGATTAAAAACGGCACACTCGACTGACGTTTTGCGGCTGTACAGTCCTTCTACTAGGTGAGTGGCCACTAGCGTTAGGGATGTATTTATTTAATAGTGAATTGAGGTGTAGGGTCTACTATTTTGGGAGATCAAATCCATATAGACCTAGGCTAATTGAAGACTTGGTACAGTAAAGAAATATAGAACAAGGTAATGAACAGAGTAATGTCATTTATCAATAGATTGAGGCAATATGAAAATTATCCTCAAGTTGTTAGTGTGAGACTATTTAAAGAAATCTTCACAGGTTCTCAGTCAGCCGTGGGTCTCACCATTTTAACAGAGGACTAAACAAATATAGCTTTCTTGAACGTACCTCACTCTCTCCAGCCCCATGTGTTGATGACACGCCAACTTAACATATGAGGGTGAAGCCCTTGGTTGCATGGTGTTTCACAATGCATGGGTCATCACAATCTCAACCTATGAGCCTGGTTAACTGAGGGCTGTGGTGTGTGTGCAGTGTGCTCTCTAACACCGGACTACATTACCCAGCAGTCACTCTGTCCAAATGGGCCATAGTAGCAGTCAGGACCAAAAGTTCTCAAGCTCGTTTGGCCTTAATGTGTGATCTAAATATATGTCGAATATCTATTCCTCGTATCAGATATGGACATTAGATTATTCCTCTGCTTAATGAAGATATCATTTAAATTGGATTTTCATCTAATCTAAGATTAATTGATATTGATAGTTATTCCTTCAGGAAAATCAAGTCCTCAGAACTTAATTCCCTGCTCAGACTGTATATTAAGACTTTCTTAACCCTTTAGAGAGGATGGGTTTGAATTACGTCTAGCTATGATCCTTGTGAATTTCCCATTCAACTCTTTTGACCAAACTCCATATCAGTCTGTGTGCTTTTGAGAATCATAGTTTGGCTCAGATTTCTCCCAGGACCATGAATGATCTCTGTGATTGGTTGGTATCACTTGGCTTTAACCAGTAGTGTTTCCATTTGGTGCTCAAACTGGAGCAGAGCGTAGTTACCACTAGACGGTGATCTTAGGTCAGTTTTAACACTACAAGGTTAAGAATAGGATTGGGGAAGATTAAGCTGATCCTAGATCTGTACCTAAGGGAAACTTCACCCCGGAGCTCTGAAACACCACAGTCTTCCAGTTCCAGTGGTGTCTGTGTTTCCATAGTACCCAGGGCTCGTTTAACCCTCCCTCAGTGGTTCATGTGCAGCGCTTGCCAGACTACGAAAGCTGTCCAATGAATGCACTGTGGCGGTGGCCATGTTTTGTGCAAGTGTGTCAGCCCCAAAAATCCAACCAAACCTACATTTCAGTAGTAGCCCATAATTAATTGGAGAAACACAGAGATGAGATTAAATGGAGGGAAGCAGTAGACTAAACAAAGACTTTCCATCAGATAACTGAGCCCGGCTGGAATCATAATGGCGCTTACAGGGCACAAAATGGCCGATGCCTCATTGTGACGTGAGTGTTGTGTTGAGTCCCGGCGATCCCGCCCACACTTCCCCTCACCGGTCCTCCTCTGTCCCACGCTGCCTTGCAGGAGCTCCGAGAGATCCACAGCAAGCAGCAGAGGCAGAAGCAGAAGGATCACCTGGAGGGAGAAATCAACATCCACGCCATCGCCCAGGAGAGGGCCAAGTCCGCCGAGCTCACAGACGGAAGGTGTGTGTGATTGTGTGTGGACACCATATGTGTGAGCGAGCTGCTCCTATGTCCTCTCAATCTGCATGGGTTACGCGGATGCAGCCCCATCACTGTGATCCAGTCTGTTTACAGAGTTTACCTCTGGCACACCCCTTTCCTCTCTCCAGGTTGTCTGCCACTGACGAGGGCCTGGCGTGGCAAGATGAGGGCACGGTGGAGGCCCCCACCCCGCCCCCCCAGCCCTGGATGAAGCGCGTGAGTGAGGAGGGGCACACTAAGAAGGACATGCAGGACAAACTCAACCAGCTCTTCATGCAGCAGCCTGAACCAGGGAAACTCATGAATCAGAGCCAATGGCCCACGGGCGGTACGTCTCAAAAATAAAATGTATTACAAAGAAGGCTTGAAAGAGCATACAGTAGAACATTTACAAAAAACGCAGATTTCTGGACTGACCAGCAATATCGAACTGGGACAATTAAATCATACCACAAATATGTGTACTGTAAGGTATCTGAATAAATGATTAGAACATGCATGTAGATTCAATTCACACAATTTAAGATTTTGTGTCAAGTTTGATGCAGTTTTTAAGTAGTCACGAGTATTTCAGTGTTTCCGAATGACATCCATTCCAAACATCTTCAAATGTCAGAGGTCCTACTGTAGACGTTCTAAGAATGTTTGAATGTACCTGGTTCCGTGTGTGAGGGAAAGATGTGACCATGTCCTGTGTTCCTCTCCCCCTTCCTCGTCTCCTCCCTGCAGACAAGATCCCAGTGACTGGGTTCAACCAGGACAAGGTCAAGGTGGTCTTCTACCGGGCGCTGTACCCCTTTGATGCCCGCAGTCACGATGAGATCACCATCACCCCTGGAGACATTGTCATGGTGAGAGGCAAGCTGTCAATCACTCCTGCCAAGCACCATTTGTGTGTGTATGTTATGGATGTTTTATGTGAAGTGATTAGTCTATATGAACGAAGGAGTGTGTGTGTGTGTGTGCGAGCGAGTATTAACTTTTGCCTCCTGACTCTCTCCCAACTTTGCTCACTCTACCTGAAGGTGAAAGGGGAGTGGGTAAGTGCAGGTCCACTGTCCAATCAGCTGCTCATCTGTGATCCCAACACCTGCTCTCATTTGTCCATCTCACGTGTCCATCTCATCTTCTGTCATCTCTTCATAAGCACTTAAAGAATTGAACTGTTGGTTGCATGTTTGTGGTTGTACATCCATTATATGGTCAGTATACTCGGAGGATACACACTTGTTCTCAAAGGGCATCTGATCATACATCTATGCCTCTACGGTGTATACTGGATAAAGCATCTTGTAAGCTGCAGACAGTGAGACGTTTATACAGACACATTTGATCCCATTTCACCGAGTACTCCTTCAACAAAGCAGTCCCAAAGCCATCCACTGTCATTTTTATCCTCTCAGCTTATCTTCATGACCATCCGCATGCTTGGAAAGGAAGAGGTGATATTCGACTTGTCTTGTGAATCGCAAACATCCATTCCAAAAGCGGTCCAACCACTCTGTCGTATGTTTTAAATAAGGAATAACCAAACATGGCTGGGCAACCACAGTCCACAGGATTTATTGTAACCGCTCTTCATTTATTTTTACCACAATTTATCAATCTAATCCTGTATTGGCTTGACAGTATCTTGGTCCAGACTACTCGCCTCAGAGTTGGGGTCAATTTCCACTCACTAAATTCATTAATTTCCTCATTGCTTTTCAGCAAATCTTTTCAGTACATGTTCCTAATTGGAAATAGAATTGATCCTAACCCTGCTGTCAGCTATGAGCCTGTGCTGGTTAAAGGAAAAGGTCCAACGGATAGTGTGATCCCTGAGGACTGGGGTTGTGGGTTGTTCTTGGCATAGAAATATAGTTACTAGAAGATACACTCTATTGCCCACCCGGTCCACTCATCACAGCATGACTTGAATGAGAATATTTCTATAGTCTTCGATGGCTCTGTAGTGCTATGATGGTGAACTGACCTTTGACCTTCAACCCCCAGGTGGACGAGTCCCAGACAGGGGAGCCAGGCTGGCTGGGCGGCGAGCTGAAGGGGAAGACAGGCTGGTTCCCTGCCAACTACGCTGAGAAGATCCCAGAATCCGAGGTTCCCATGAGCCTGCGGGCCAGTGCCGCCACCACGGGCGCCGCGCCCAAACTGGCCTCACGGCTCACACCCACCGCCGCCTCAAACACACCCACGCCACCCAGCCAGCCAATGGCAACCCCTCCCCCGGTGACCGCTCCCCCTGCCCCCGGTCCCTGCCCTGGCCCTGGTCCCGCCTCTTCCTCCTCCTCGGCATCAAGTAACTGGGCAGATTTCAGCACCACGTGAGTGACAGCTCCAACCCTTCCTCTCACACAGCACTCAATACAATATAATGCAATATAATACAATCCAAGTGTTTTTCAGTCATAGTCTTACATACACCAAGTTATTAATTGAAGAGAAATCAGAGTTTGAGTTGGTAAACTGTGTTCCTCTCTGCTCAGATGGCCGTCCACCAGCTCTGTGGAGAAGACTGAGACTGGGGAGGGCTGGGACGCTTGGCCCACCCAACCGTCTCTCTCTGTGCCCAGTGGGGGCCAGCTGCGCCAGCGCTCTGCCTTCACCCCCGCCACTCTCACTGGCTCCTCTCCATCTCCCGTCCTGGGACAGGTACAGTTGTTTTTAGAATATATATTTATTTATATTTAAACAGGGAGTCACAATGAGACCCAGGTCTCTTTTACAAATGAGCCCTGCAACATACAAAAATGCACATTAAATACAAAGTACACATATCAGTCTTATAGATGGTAATAATAATACATTTCATTGTAACACTCAGTTTAGACCACACTGAGGAGCACAGGAACATGTCATCTAGGTCCTAGCAGGAGAATGATATTGATTCTACCAGAAAGAGTGCGGTGGCACTGTCAGATGAATGAAGAGCAGGACTTATAAACAGCACATAGAGATTCTATAATACATTTCTTCTCTTCCTATTTCTCCCACTCCTCCTCTCCCACTCCCCATTTTTTTCTCTCCTTTCTTTCCCTCTCAGGGGGAGAAGGTGGAGGGTTTGCAGGCTCAGGCTCTGTACCCGTGGCGGGCCAAGAAAGACAACCACCTCAACTTCAACAAGAGCGACGTGATCACAGTGCTGGAGCAGCAGGACATGTGGTGGTTCGGCGAGGTGCAGGGCCAGCGGGGCTGGTTCCCCAAGTCCTACGTCAAGCTCATCTCGGGCCCCGTACGCAAGTCCATGAGGTGAGGAGGATGAAACTGTCCCTCCCCCATAGTCACATTTATCAATAATATATTTTTATGTAACTGTTACTGGAGTATTATTATTAACCCAAACAATTATTTCTAGTCATGTGTTTTAATTGGACCCTTATCAACTAGGAAAGATGCTTTTGCGAGGGTGACCTGTTGTGCAGGATAACTGCAGCAGGGCTGCTCAACAATCTTCCTCGACATCTAGCGTCCTGAGGGTTTTCAGTCCACCTCTAAACTAGCATACCAGATTCTGCTAGTTAAGGTCTTGTTGTGCAACTAGTAAGTAGAATCAGGTATGTAAAATTAGGGTTGGACTACAAGACGGTAGATCTCCAGGAAGAGGGTTGGGCAGCCCTGGACTACAGACTTCAGCCAACTTCCAAGTAAATCCCAACTTGATTTTGTCAACATGGTTGCCATGGAATGATGTGACATCATTATGATTTTTTTTATTGAATCTTCAATGGCCAAGTTCTCTGTTGTGCATGGCTTTAGTCCCTCCCCATCTAGAGTTATTGTTATATTAGCCACCGGCTTGGCTCTCTGAGTGAATGTTTGCCCTCTCTCTGGTGCAGCATTGAGTCTGGCTCGTCCGACAGCCCGCCCACCATGAAGAGACCCACCCCGTCCCCTACCAAGACCATGGACCCAGGAGAAGGTGGGTGATGGACCTAGACACACACAGAGCCCAGTATAGAGTTGGAATCCATTGCGGTGAAACTGCCACGTCCATTTGCAATATTACAAAAACAAATAAATTACTTCAAACAATGAGCACTGTTGTTTTTTTCTCTGACATCATTGCACATGCGATAGAACAGCAGAGTATGTACTACGATTGTTTGTTTTTTAACATGACGCTGGATGCTCATGTCCTTTTTGATAAGCAAAACAAAAACAATAACAAATGCGCCTGGGGAAACCCGTGGCACCGTTTCACCTATCGCGGATCTCGGCTTTAAAATACTCTCTCAGACTATGTTCCACACCATACATACAAAATAACTTACACCAGAGTTTATCATGGAACACAGCATGTTCCAGTTACTCTACCCATTTAGATTAAATCCTGTGTAAAGAAAAGTGTATGAACAGACCCTGTAGCTCAGACATGTTGTGTTTCCCAGAATTCATAGCCATGTACACCTACGAAAGCAACGAGCAGGGCGACCTGACCTTCCAGCAGGGCGACGTCATCGTGGTCACCAAGAAGGAGGGCGACTGGTGGACGGGCGTGGTCTCGGGCAAGACGGGTGTATTCCCTTCCAACTACGTCAAACCCAAGGACTCTGAGGTAACTTCTAGGAAACACTCCTCGCTCACACGCTTTGTCAAGTCGTTGTGTGGCGATTCAGAAACTCTGCGATGCAGTCCTCTTGTGACCGGTGTTCCCTCCAGACCATTTCCGGAGACCTTCTCCCTTATCTCACCTCGCTCATCAACTCATCCCTGTTTGATCAGCTCTCCCAGTAAAACCAAAGCTCCTTTAAAAATAAATACAAATATTTGAGTTTTCTTTTTTAGGTTACAGACATAAACAACAGTAGGACAATAAATGATTTTGCCGCATGTTAATACGTACACATATAAAAAATATACTTTACACGTTCCATTGCTCTCCTAACATTAGCGAACGTTCACGTTGAACATAAAACAAATAGAGTATGCTAGTTGGCCAACATTAGCTAACGTTTCACGAACTGCATGCCTTGTATAACACACCTCTGTGCTTCCAGTAAAACCAGAGCTCTCGGTCTTCCCTCTAGGGACTGGGAGCCGCAGGGAAGACGGGAAGCCTGGGACTGTCCCACTGGATGTCAAGAATGCCCGAGATAGCCCAGGTCATCGCCCCATTGCTCTCCTATACACGGCCAAATAGAGTATGCGGGGCCTAACGTTTCACGAGCAGCTCACCCTGGCGCCCGGCCAGCTCATCCTCATCAGGAAGAAGAACCCGGGGGGCTGGTGGGAAGGGGAGCTGCAGGTTGGAGGACCATCTCTCAACACTACTCACCACAAACAAACCCCACACAACACTTACTTGAGACGTCATAGCAGATGTTTTAAATGCTAAGTTGTGTTCATATGTAGACATAGATGTGCCAATAATTGTCTTAATATATATAATACTAATATACAAGGTGATATGGTAATTTATACATAGACAGTGATGTAGAAATTACAATACAGTAATGTAGATTCATTGTCATCCATTCATTTGCTTTAAACACTAGTGAAAGGGACTATGTTTCTTACTGTTAAAATGATCTTGCTCTGCCCTTGTGGCCTCTCCATACTCAAAAGTCCTCTCATTGGTCCAGGCCCGGGGAAAGAAGCGGCAGATTGGCTGGTTCCCAGCCAACTACGTGAAGCTCCTGAGCCCCAGCACCAGTAAGACCACGCCCACAGAACCCACACCCCCCAAGCTGCCAATGCCCAGTGCAGGTAGGGGCCAGGAGCAGGGACCTGACGGGGGCCCGCCGGGGCCTTGGGGCCCCTCCTTGACTCAACATATGACTGGTACTAACACTGTGTTTGTACAGACATTCTCTGTACTTTCATGTTATATTAGCATCCTTGATAATATCATTATTTCCTGTCATAATATTCTTTCATGTTATAGGAACATTCTTTACAATAACATTCTTTATAATAACATTATTTTCTGTTGAAATAATAACATCCTTGTAATTAAATTATTTTCTGTTATAGTAACTTTCTTTACAATAACATTGTCATTATTAGTAACAAAGGACTGTGTTGTGAAGAAGGCCTGTTAGTACCTTTTTTAAGGTCCTGTCCAGGAGTAAGTCCTAGCCCCTACACCCCTAGTCTCCTGTGTAGATCTGAGGGGATTGGATAGGTATAATTCATTTGGTAGTAACGCGACCTTGCCCTCTGATAAGCTATATGTAGACTTTTCTCCATAGTAGCCTATATAATACACATCCAATCCTCTCAGATCCTAAACAAGAGTTTTGTGCTTTGTTCGACATTGTCGACTGGTTTGATCTACGAATCGCCTTGTTTGCATCATTGATGTTGAATATTTATTAGATCAATCAGTCGGTAACAATTTACCCACAATGCCTCACAGATTTGATCAAACACTGCCTTTAGTCCCTTTTTTTTGTGGACTGGGCCTAAGTCTATTTATTGTATGGCCGTCTGACTGACCCTTCACTTGTATGTGTGTGTGTCTCCAGCAGTGTGTCAGGTGATTGGCATGTACGACTACATGGCGCAGAATGATGACGAGCTGCCCTTTGGGAAGGGCCAGATCATCAACGTGCTGAGCAGGGAGGACCCTGATTGGTGGAAAGGCGAGCTGAATGGTTCCGTGGGCCTCTTCCCCTCCAACTACGTCAAACTGACCACCGACACAGACCCCAGCCAACAATGTGAGTGCACACACTACTACTAAAGTCGTCCTCTCACAGTCACACCCAGCAGTTTGAGTACATACTGCACCCTTCTCTCTCTCTCACACACACACACACACTCACACACACACAGTCACATACTCACACACCAACATGGGTCATAACGAGTACTGTGATTACATTCCTTCCTCTCTCTTCCACACACACACACACTGATGTGGACTCCTGCTTTGTATAGACGTGACCGTCTTGTATCCTCTCACTCTTTTCGATACCCAATTCATTTAAACTAAAACCCTCGGAAATCTCTGGAATCTAATCAAATGAGACAGTGTTTAACAAGGGTACAATCTGTAGGCAACTGATCATACTGATACCTATGGGCCCCCTCTTTGAAGACCTTTCAGATCATGTATCATCCTCGGTTGAATAGAGGTGTGTGTGTGTGTGTGTGTGTGTGTGTGTGTGTGTGTGTGTGTGTGTGTGTGTGTGTGTGTGTGTGTGTGTGTGTGTGTGTGTGTGTGTGTGTGTGTGTGTGTGTGTGTGTGTGTGTGTGTGTGTGTGTGTGTGTGTGTGTGTGTGTGTGTGTGTGTGTGTGTGTGTGTGTGTGTGTGTGTACAGTCCCTCCTCACTAACATCTCCCTCAATGTCCTGTAGTCGCCCCCTCCACATCCCTCATGCATACCATGGTTAGACTTCACCTCATCTGTTATGCTGCACGCTGTGTGTCGTCTCGTGAACTCGTCCGCCACCGACGTCCATTTAGTTCTGCACGCTCGTGTATTTGCATATTTTTCTTTCTTTTGTTGTTGTCTTGTTGGTTTGTTTCCTTTTTTGGTTTGCGTTTTTTGCTTATGTGCTGTGTTCTCCTCCTCTTTCTAGGACTCATATGTTGCCCATTCCCACTCAGCCTTGAAAGTCCTCAAAGAGACCCACTATCCCCTAAACACTGCCCCCGCGGGATGATGGGAGATGCAGCCACCCCGATCATGTGACTGCCACATGATTACCACCTGGCCTTGTGGGCTAGAAGAGTCAAGCTGCAGAGAGCAGGCCGTTACCTCCTTATATTCGAACTGTTAGACGCACTCGCCAAAATTGCCAAGCAGCTTCCTTATCATACACCGCTTTTTTTTTTTTTTTTACAATTTACTTAAACAAATTAAACATTTAATATTAATTAAAACATTTCAATGTTTTTTTTTAGGAAATTGAAAAAAATAACTACTTGAAGTGATCATATGAATGGGAGACTGGATAGTGGGTCCTTTTGTGGCTTTCTGTGAACTTAGATTCCTTTGTAGATTTAGTCATTCTGCTTTTTTTCCATCACAGCACTACGGATTTGATCGGACAGTTTTTAAAATTTTATTTTTACTAATGAGTCAAATGGCTTCCATTTGACGTTAAGCTTCTCCCTCCCTTACTAACCCCTCCCCCATCCGACCCACAGCTCCACAGAAAGACCCACTATTCATGACACACCGCATCAGACGGGCTGCCAAAACAACCAGGGCCTGGCCCGAAAGACTACCCCAAGCCCCTTCCCCGTACCCCTTCAGTTTGCAGATCTGAAGGAAACGGGATAGGTGTAACCATATTGCTTACATCTTACAGATCTGGACAAACCAGAGGGTTAGGGGATTGGGTGGATGGTTGGTTGTCCGACTGGGCCTGGGATTGGTTCATCATGAGCAACCTGACTAATGGACTAGTCTAGGGGTTCAAAGGTCACGTTATAGGATGGAGGGAGAGATTATTACATTTACTATAGTGTACATCCAGACCACCCCTGCCCCAAAGCCAGCTCATACAGTGGACAGAGAAGCTGTCTGTCAAACCTATGGGTGGGACTGAACCTCTCCATTTATCCACTCACATCTAGCTGTTTTTTATATTCATACCAAACATTCTTTGGATGAATCGTGTTGTTTGGAGGTGCTGGGGTGTTTACTTTGTGCTGTAGCATTTTGTGAAACGAGGTTATGATTGATGCAAACCAAATATTGCACAGCCACCACAAATGGAGAGGGGAAGGTACACACACACACACACAGTATGCACAGACTTGGACTTGTGTGATTTGAATGGACACACAAAGTAAGTAAATTCTTGTCTCCTCAGAACTATGTATTAGTCACAGAGTAGATGGGTTGTTTTGTATTCATGAGTTTCCTCAGTTTGTTTACATGTTTTCTCCTAGATCTATGTCAATTGAAGTCTATGTCCCCAGTCACTATACCACGACAGTCTATTTTTTATAAATGAATGCAATTATAATGCATAGTGTTTTAAATATATATGGTTATGTAGTATTGTCATGTTTTCCCCTTCCCTCCTGAAGTTGTTCTTTTTACCAGTTTATGCAGTTGCCATTTGTAAAAAAAAATCTGAAGCAACATGTCCATTTAGTTTGACCTTTTACTCTGTTATTTTGTCAAGAAAATCCCATTGAAAAGAACTGTGATTCAGCTGAATATGAACATACTAAATATGAAAATAATACCCTCCTGATAATACCTTTTTAACAATGTTTACATATGAAAACTAAGACTATGGTATTTTTTTTGTAGTCAATGTTAGTGGGATACGAAGTTCTAAGGCTATATAGCTATGGCCTTAATCTATTATTCTCAAACAAAAGAAAAAGCATGGCATCATCCATTCAAAGCAATATACACACACAGTAGTATTGTACTGGTACCATATCAATTTTGTTTGCATTTGTCACACAACAGTATTGTAATTTTATTGTTATTCTAAAACACAAAGATGGAATTCCTGTATGCCGCCTTTTTTTATATAACCGTTTGGTTCCTATTGGTTCCACTATGTGACAGTATTGGTGTTTGCTGCTTTATGATTGGTTTGTTGGACTTTCCAATGTGTCTTTTGAGACCCATCAGTTTCAAGGAGGTTTGTACTCCGTTACTGACTCGGGTTTGAGAAGCACAACAAAAATTCTGACTACTCATACAGTATATTCAATACTCTATCGACTATAAACTGAATTGCTTCTGGTCTGTTATGGAATCAACAACAAATCCAAAATGTAATCGTTGCACTTGGATTCCTGAAGCATTTTCTCAGAAATGAATGTATAAATTGAAAAATGTATACAAACAAGTCAGCTTTAATAAAAAGTGTCATGCCGTCTTTAATATAGAAAATGACGTGTATAATGATTAAAAAGCTCAATGGCAACAGTGGACTTGTGTGTTTTTATTTACTGATTTTAAAAACCAAAGGGTTTGTTTACTTGAGACCTACCACCATTTTTTTCCAAAGCATGTTTGCTTGTAAGACATTTATTTTATATTTTATTTTAATTCCTTTTGTAGACCACTTTGGAAAAATTACAAGGGTCTAAAGAATTATGCATTCCTTTTCTTTTTTTTGTACGATGTTAGGCTGGCTTTTTAGGGGAAGACCCTTTTACCCTACACCTTGTAAATTTATTTCTTTATACATTTTGTTTATTCCAATGACTTGTTCAGGTGTCAAGTGTCTACGTGCCTTGAACTTTCAAGACGGAAAGTCCAAAGTGCCAGCCATTGGCTTTCTATGGAAGTTTGTTTGAGAGATGGGACATTGAGATTGTGTTCTGATTGGCTGTTTAGTATTTGAGTGACAGAGGGGAGCTGATCGAAGCTGTTGTCCTGTTCCACAGGGTGCGCTGACCTGCACCTGCTGGACATGCTGACACCCGTTGAGAGGAAGAGACAGGGCTACACGCACGAGCTCATCGTCACCGAGGAGAACTATGTCAATGACCTGCAGCTCGTCACCGAGGTAGCCACACTACATACATACATTCACTCCATGGTAACATGATCACACATGCAGTCCAAGCATACACTCTCTGCCATATCTGCATTACATGCAAATGTTACTGGAACGTTTGTGTTAACATTGCGTCAACGCTTCCTCGCCAGGTCTTTCAGAAGCCTCTGCTGGAGTCGGAGCTGCTGACAGAGAAAGAGGTGGCCATGATCTTTGTCAACTGGAAGGAGCTCATCATGTGTAACATCAAGCTGCTCAAGTACGCCCCCTAGCTACCTTTGGTCCTGTTGTCATAACTATAGTTTAACTGGCTGTATGGTGGATAGCAGCTGATTTTTTTTAAAGGGGCAATCTGGGATTGGTACATTGTACACATTTTAAAGTAATGACATATTGCCATTGATTCTTGTAAACAAACACGGTACAGCTTCAGAACATGGTTAAAACTATAACCAGACTCAATTGTCCCATTCTCTTCTGCCCCCTTCCTCCGGTTCCCCATCACCAGAGCTCTGAGGGTTAGGAAGAAGATGTCGGGCGAGCGGATGCCGGTGAAGATGATTGGAGACATTCTGACAGCCCAGCTGCCCCACATGCAGCCCTACATCCGCTTCTGCAGCTGCCAGCTCAACGGGGCCACGCTCATCCAGCAGAAGACCGACGAGGTGCCTGAGTTCAAGGACTTTGTCAAGGTAATGGAGAAAGGCCGCAAAGAACGTGTTGCATGTGTCACTATCCCAAATGGCATCATATTCCCTATATAGTGCACAACTTTTGACCAGAGCCCTATGTTTGACTATTTTGTATTGAACTCCTATTGGCCTTGAGTGTCTGAATGTCTTGTGCTCATTCAGTTCATGCACCTTGTTTGGTTGGCTGTGAATAGCCTTGATCTCAGCCGTACTTGGTTTCTTTGTGTGAAGAACACAGCAAGACTAGACTGAGATACTAGCGTCAGTATACTTTCTTATTTGAGGATAACGGAGCCACAGCACTAGGCTGGGACTGATCCAATGTGATTCATATATATATATACATTATATATATATATATATATATATATATATATATATATATATATATACACTGCTCAAAAAAATAAAGGGAACACTTAAACAACACAATGTAACTCCAAGTCAATCACACTTCTGTGAAATCAAACTGTTCACTTAGGAAGCAACACTGATTGACAATAAATTTAACATGCTGTTGTGCAAATGGAATAGACAACAGGTGGAAATTATAGGCAATTAGCAAGACACCCCCAATAAAGGAGTGGTTCTGCAGGTGATAATCACAGACCACTTCTCAGTTCCTATGCTTCCTGGCTGATGTTTTCGTCACTTTTGAATGCTGGCGGCGCTTTCACTCTAGTGGTAGCATGAGACTGAGTCTACAACCCACACAAGTGGCTCAGGTAGTGCAGCTCATCCAGGATGGAACCTCAATGCGAGCTGTGGCAAGAAGGTTTGCTGTGTGTCAGCGTAGTGTCCAGAGCATGGAGGCGCTACCAGGAGACAGGCCAGTACATTAGGAGACGTGGAGGAGGCCGTAGGAGGGCAACAACCCAGCAGCAGGACCGCTACCTCCTTTGTGAAAGGAGGAGCAGGAGGAGCACTGCCAGAGCCCTGCAAAATGACCTCCAGCAGGCCACAAATGTGCATGTGTCTGCTAAAACGGTCAGAAACAGACTCCATGAGGGTGGTATGAGGGCCCGACGTCCACAGGTGGGGGTTGTGCTTTACAGCCCAACAACGTGCAGGACGTTTGGCATTTGCCAGAGAACACCAAGATTGGCAAATTAGCCACTGGCGCCATGTGCTCTTCACAGATGAAAACAGGTTCACACTGAGCACATGTGACAGATGTGACAGTCTGGAGACGCCGTGGAGGTAGCCAGAGGTAGCCTGACTGCCATGAAGTACCAAGATGAGATCCTCAGACCCCTTGTGAGACCATATGCTGGTGCGGTTGGCCCTGGGTTCCTCCTAATGCAAGACAATGCTAGACCTCATGTGGCTGGAGTGTGTCAGCAGTTCCTGCAAGAGGAAGGCATTGATACTATGGACTGGCCCGCCCGTTCCCCAGACCTGAATCCAATCGAGCACATATGGGACATCATGTCTCGCTCCATCCACCAACACCACGTTGCACCACAGACTTTCCAGGAGTTGGCGGATGCTTTAGTCCAGGTCTGGGAGGAGTTCCCTCAGGAGACCATCCGCCACCTCATCAGGAGCATGCCCAGGCGTTTTAGGGAGGTCAAACAGGCACGTGGAGGCCACACACACTACGGAGCCTCATTTTGACTTCTTTTAAGGACATTACATCAACGTTGGATGAGCCTGTAGTGCGGTTTTCCACTTTAATTTTGAGTGTGACTCCAAATCCAGACCTCCATGGGTTGATAAATTTGATTTCCATTGATAATTTGTGTGTGATTTTGTTGTCAGCATATTCAATTATGTAAAGAACATAGTATTTAAAAATATTTCATTCATTCAGATCTAGGATGTGTTATTTTAGTGTTCCCTTTATTTTTTTTGAGCTGTGTGTGTGTGTGTGTGTGTGTGTGTGTGTGTGTGTGTGTGTGTGTGTGTGTGTGTGTGTGTGTGTGTGTGTGTGTGTGTGTGTGTGTGTGTGTGTGTGTGTGTGTGTGTGTGTGTGTGTGTGTGTGTGTGTGTGTGTACATATATATATTATTTTTTTGTGTTTTTTTTTTACATACATACATACATACATACATACATACATACATACATACATACATACATACATACATGCAAAACAAAATCCAATTGTAGGATTTTTAATGAATGTATTTGCAAATTATGGTGGAAAATAAGTATTTGGTCAATAAACTTTTGTTATCTCAATACTTTGTTATATACCCTTTGTGGGGAATGACAGAAGTCAAACGTTTTATGTAAGTCTTCACAAGGTTTTCACACACTGTTGCTGGTATTTTGGCCCATTCCTCCATGCAGATCTCCTCTAGAGCAGTGATGTTTTGGGGCTGTTGCTGGGCAACACGGACTTTCAACTCCCTCCAAAGATGTTCTTTGGGGTTGAGATCTGGAGACTGGCTAGGCCACTCCAGGACCTTGAAATGCTTCTTACGAAGTCACTCCTTCATTGCCCGGGTGGTGTGTTTGGGATCATTGTCATGCTGAAAGACCCGGCCATGTTTCATCTTCAATGCCCTTGCTGATGGAAGGAGGTTTTCACTCATAAATCTCATGATACATGGCCCCATTCATTCTTTCCTTTACACGGATCAGTCGTCCTGGTCCCTTTGCAGAAAAACAGCCCCAAAGCATGACGTTTCCATCCCCATGCTTCACAGTAGGTATGATGTTCTTTGGATGCAACTCAGCATTCGTTGTCCTCCAAACACGACGAGTTGAGTTTTTACCAAAAAGTGATATTTTGGTTTCATCTGACCATATGACATTCTCCCAATCTTCTTCTGGATCATCCAAATGCTCTCTAGCAAACTTCAGACGGGCCTGGACATGTACTGGCTTAAGCAGGGGGACACGTCTGGCACTGCAGGATTTGAGTCGGCGTAGTGTGTTAGTGATGGTAGGCTTTGTTACTTTGGTCTCAGCTCTCTGCAGGTTATTCACTCTTGTGATCATTTTGACCCCCCGGGGTGAGATCTTGCGTGGAGCCCCAGATCGAGGGATATTATCAGTGGTCTTGTATGTCTTCCATTTCCTAATAATTGCTCCCACAGTTGATTTCTTCAAACCAAGCTGCTTACCTATTGCAGATTCAGTCTTCCCAGCCTGGTGCAGGTCTACAATTTAGTTTCTGGTGTCCTTTGACAGCTATTTGGTCTTGGTCATAGTGGAGTTTGGAGTGTGACGGTTTGAGGTTGTGGACAGGGGTCTTTTAAACTGAAACAAGTTTAAACAGGTGCCATTAATACAGGTAACGAGTGGAGGACAGAGAAGCCTCTTAAAGAAGAAGCTACAGGTCTGTGAGAGCCAGAAATCTTGCTTGTTTGTAGGTGACCAAATACTTATTTTCCACCATAATTTGCTAATTAATTAATTAAAAATCCTACGTGATTGTCTGGATTTTTTTTCTCATTTTGTCTGTCATAGTTGAAGTGTACCTATGATGAAAATTACAGGCCTCATCTTTTTAAGTGGGAGAACTTGCACAATTGGTGGCTGACTAAATACTTTTTTGCCCCACTGTATATGAGTGTTATTAGGTTCTATGCTGATATCTGATGGTGATAATATTTCCTCTCCCCTACAGAGACTGGCCATGGATCCAGGTTGTAAGGGAATGCCCCTCTCCAGCTTCCTCCTCAAACCAATGCAAAGGGTGACGCGCTACCCCCTCATCATCAAAAATGTATGTACACACACATTCTCTCACACACACTCTTCCCACCATCCGAATAAAGTGTATGTGATCGAGAAGCCTGACCACAGCCCCTGAAGCTAAACAGGGTTGGTCCTGGTCGGTCCCTGGATGTTAGACCATATGCTGCTGGAAATGGTGTTGGAGGGCCAGTAGGAGGCACTCTTTCCTCTGGTCTAAAAAAATATATTCCAATGCCCCAGGGCGGTGATTGGGGACATTGCCCTGTGTAGGGTGCTGTCTTTGGATAGGATGTTAAACGCCTGTCCTGACTCTCTGTGGTCACTAAAGATCCCATGGCATTTATCGTAATCCCGTGTTAATCCCGGTGTCCTGGCTAAATTCCCAATCTGGCCCTCATAATGTTATGGCCACCTAATCATACCCAGCTTCCAATTGGCTCATTCATCCCCCCTCTCCCCTGTAACTATTCCCCAGGTTGTTGCTGTAAATGAGAATGTGTCCTCAGTAGACCTACCTGGTAAAAATAAGGGTTAAAGAAAATAAATAAAAGATTTAACTGATGCATACACACACACACTGGAATTGACTGTCTGTAACTATGTGTGATGCGGCGCAGATCCTAGAGAATACTCCGGAGGCTCACCCGGACCATAGCCATCTGAAGCAGGCTCTGGAGAAGGCTGAGGAGCTGTGTTCCCAGGTCAACGAGGGCGTCAGGGAGAAGGAGAACTCTGACCGGCTAGAGTGGATCCAGGCCCACATCCAGTGTGAGGGGCTGTCTGAGGTAATACACACAGACACGGACACACACAAACACACACAACACAAATCATTGTAAAATAATATTATTTTTTAAAACTGACTTGCCTGGTAAAATAAAGGTGAAATAAAACACAATGAAAAGCACAGGAACATGTACTTGATTCCACAAAATTACACACAATTGGCACAATTCCACACCGTGAACAGACTCACTCCCAACTCACTCACTTGGCACTTTTTTTTTAAGCAACTCGTGTTTAACTCCGTGACCAACTGCCTGGGCCCGCGCAAGTTCCTGCACAGCGGCAAACTCTATAAGGCCAAGAGCAACAAGGAGCTGTATGGCTTTCTATTCAACGACTTCCTCCTGCTGACTCAGATCATCAAGCCCCTGGGCTTCTCGGGCTGCGACAAGGTGTTCAGTGCCAAGTCCCACCTGCAGTACCGCATGTACAAGACCGTAAGTACTCCCCTCTCGCCAACGTACGCATTGTCCGCATCCCAAATTGCACCCTATAGAGAAGCAATTCTCAACATGTGGGTCGTGAACCAAATTTGGATCGTGTGAGGTTTTTGAGTGTGTCATGGGTGTCTGAGTACAAAAAATGTTATATATATACACTGCTTAAAAAATAAAGGGAACACTAAAATAACACATCCTAGATCTGAATAGATTAAATATTCTTATTAAATACTTTTTTCTTTACATAGTTGAATGTGCTGACAACAAAATCACACAACAATTATCAATGGAAATCAAATTTATCAACCCATGGCGGTCTGGATTTGGAGTCACACTCAAAATTAAAGTGGAAAACCACACTACAGGCTGATCCAACTTTGATGTAATATCCTTAAAACAAGTCAAAATTAGGCTCAGTAGTGTGTGTGGCCTCCACGTGCCTGTATGACCTCCCTACAACGCCTGGGCATGCTCCTGATAAGGTGGCGGATGGTCTCCTGAGGGGTCTCCTCCCAGACCTGGACTAAAGCATCCGCCAACTCCTGGACAGTCTGTGGTGCAACGTGGCGTTGGTGGATGGAGCGAGACATGATGTCCCAGATGTGTTCAATTGCATTAAGGTCTGGGGAACAGGCGGGCCAGTCCATAGCATCAATGCCTTCCTCTTGCAGGAACTGCTGACACACTCCAGCCACATGAGGTCTAGCATTGTCTTGCATTAGGAGGAACCCAGGGCCAACCGCACCAGCATATGGTCTCACAAGGGGTCTGAGGATCTCATCTTGGTACCTAATGGCAGTCAGGCTACCTCTGGCGAGCACATGGAGGGCTGTGCGGCCCCCCAAAGAAATGCCACCCCACACCATGACTGACCCACCGCCAAATCGGTCATGCTGGAGGATGTTGCAGGCAGCAAAACGTTCTCCACGGCGTCTCCAGACTGTCACGTCTGTCACGTGCTCAGTGTGAACCTGCTTTCGTCTGTGAAGAGCACAGGGCGCCAGTGGCGAATTTGCCAATCTTGGTGTTCTCTGCACGGTGTTGGGCTGTAAGCACAACCCCCACCTGTGGACGTCGGGCCCTCATACCACCCCCGTGGAGTCTGTTTCTGACCGTTGAGCAGACATGCACATTTGTGGCCTGCTGGAGGTCATTTTGTAGGGGTCTGGCAGTGCTCCTCCCGCTCCTCCTTGCACAAAAGCGGAGGTAGCGGTCCTGCTGCTGGGTTGTTGCCCTCCTACGTCCTGCTCCACTTCTCCTGATGTACTGGCCTGTCTCCTGGTAGCGCCTCCATGCTCTGGACACTACGCTGACAGACACAGCAAACCTTCTTGCCACAGCTCGCATTGATGTGCCATCCTGGATGAGCTGCACTACCTGAGCCACTTGTGTGGGTTGTAGACTCAGTCTCATGCTACCACTAGAGTGAAAGCGCCACCAGCATTCAAAAGTGACCAAAACATCAGCCAGGAAGCATAGGAACTGAGAAGTGGTCTGTGGTTATCACCTGCAGAACCACTCCTTTATTGGGGGTGTCTTGCTAATTGCCTATAATTTCCACATGTTGTCTTCCATTTGCACAACAGCATGTGAAATTTATTGTCAATCAGTGTTGCTTCCTAAGTGGACAGTTTGATTTCACAGAAGTGTGATTGACTTGGAGTTACATTGTGTTGTTTAAGTGTTCCCTTTATTTTTTTGAGCAGTGTATATGTAGTCAAGTCTGAAATTAAACAACTCAAACCAGGTAGGTAGGAAGTGTGTAGAAATTATAATTAATTTAAATTGTTCAGAGATGAAATGTAAAAATGTTTCTTCAATCACAGTATTTTCAATATAGAATTATTAGCAACACTATTTTGGATGATTTTGTGTTCTCAAGCCAGTGAGTTTATTAACATTCTTCATCAAGAATATGGGCAAGATTGTATTAATGTTGTTCCCTTTATAGAAAAGTTTGTGGTCGTACGCACATCCTTAAAAACATAGGTGCTGGGCTAATAAAGAATACTAGTATAGAACAAGAAGGCCTGCACACCGTTAAAGCTCCCAATTCACCGCTTTATTGACAACGTTTCCATCTGAAACAGATCTTCGTCAGGTTGTTCCCTTGCCATGTAATTGCTATATTTACTATCAATAAAGCGCATGACTCGAACGTCGCCTCTCCCGAGCCCGTTGGGGAGTTGCAGCGATGAGACAAGATCGTAATTGGATATCATGAAATTGGGGCTAAAATGACAAAAAATGTAATAAAATAATTTAAAAGAAATATTTTCCACATTGTATTTTGGCAACTCCTTTTGGCGATGGATTATTGGGTCGCGACTGAGAGAACCTGCTTCAATTTGGGTTCCAAGGCAAAATCACTTGAGAACCACTGCTAATAGAGAATACCACTTTGGACCACTTTGGGAGGAAGGGGAGATAATTGGGATGTAGCCTTGGTCTTGGACAAATCCCCACATACAGTAGTGTGGCATGTTCAAGACCAGGGCTACATCCCGAATTATCACTCCTTCCTGTACTTTTGTTCACTTCTCTTCACTGATTTGAAAGGAAATGACCTGTATAAGAAATATTGTGGCTATTCCCTCTACCCCAAACCTGCACCAATCTCATGCTTTTAGATTTGTGGGATATAGTAAACGAGTGCACAATTCAGGAACGAGACAAGATGTTATTGCGATGCACCCCAGGAGTTCTGACCTTGTTGTGACCTCGGACCTTTGACCCCCACTACAGCCCATCTTCCTGAATGAGGTGTTGGTGAAGCTGCCAACTGATCCCTCGGGAGACGAGCCCATCTTCCACATCTCACACATCGACAGGGTCTACACCATACGGGCAGAGAGCATCAACGAGAGGTACACACACACAGACGTATGCATGCAGTCACACACACACACATACACACACATACACACACACACTCTCTCTTACGCACACATAGCCAAGGCTTTCTTTTGACCTTGTTGTGCAGGACTGCTTGGGTACAGAAGATCAAAGCAGCTTCGGAGCTCTTCATCGAGACAGAGAAGAAGAAGAGGGAGAAGGCCTACCTGGGTATAATAGTCTCTCTCTGCTCCTCTATAGGTCCACTGTGTCTGGGAGGGACAGCTTTGTCACCTAACCTCCCGGACCAGGGTCTCAAAAGCACTGTTGGTAACACTCTATATGAGTGTCTTATTTAAGTATCTTTGTATTATTACTTGAAGTTACCTCCTTATCGTTGTAACCTTGTATTTGTGCAAGTAACATTTTGATTAAAATGTTGCTACATAGTAGTGTAGGAATTGTGGAGTTGAGCGATTTCTGTGTTATACATGAGGAATAGTGACTATTCCACTTTTAACAAAAATGGCTTAATTTCACTAAGAAGCAAGGAACTGACTAACAATGATTTGGTTTCTAATGTTTGTACAGTGTTAGTACACAGGTATAAGAGCAACTTCATGTAAAGTGTTACCAAACTATCTCTCAATGCAACTGAGTGTTTTCATGCTGGCTTAGTCTCCTCTGACTTTTCTGTGTTTGTGTGTTTGCCTCTGACCATTACGTTTAGGTCTGCCTCTGACCATTACGTTTAGGTCTGCCTCTGACCATTACGTTTAGGTCTGCCTCTGACCATTACATTATTATTATTATATTATTATTATATATTATTATTATATTATTATTATTATATTATTATTATTATTATATTACCATTACGTTTAGGTCTGCCTCTGACCATTACGTTTAGGTCTGCCTCTGACCATTACGTTTAGGTCTGCCTCTGACCATTACATTATTATTATTATATTATTATTATATATTATTATTATATTATTATTATATTATTATTATTATTATTATATTACCATTACGTTTAGGTCTGCCTCTGACCATTACGTTTAGGTCTGCCTCTGACCATTACGTTTAGGTCTGACTATTTACATTTGTGTCTGTCTCGATGCAGTTCGCTCACAGAGGGCCACGGGCATCGGCCGGCTGATGGTAAACATTGTGGAGGGCATCGAGCTGAAACCCTGCCGCTCCCACGGTAAGTCCCGAGAGATGACCCACTGCCACACCCAGAACTTAAGTTGATCTCAACACTGCTCTCTGTGTCTCTGACACGAGAGAGTGACACATACCATCCTTTAATACATGTGTCGATTGCTGTTTAGTACTGTTAGTTTCTTATTTTTCAGAGTAAATAACTCATGGACACTAGAAGCTTTAACCAAGTTGAATCATTCCCAAAGGTTCTGTACAGCTGAAATCAGACAGCAAAACATTTCAGACATCAGTTTATATACATCCTACTTAAGACACTCCTCCTCCTCACAGTTTATGGCTCCACAGGAAAGAAGGTAACCAGATACTAATCCTGATTACTCCCTTAAGGGGAACTGACCTCACCCCTCACCTATTGATCCACAGATATCCATTTGTCTTCCCTATATCAACACATCGCTCTCCTCTCCTTCAAACACATTCCAAAGCCTCCTGTCTTTCTTCAGAGAACCATTAACTTCTAACATAGTTTCGTTTACTACCTCAATGATCAAAGTCTAGCTGATCCCAACAGTACACAGGAGAAGAATGATAGTGTTAAGAGTACATGCAGGGTTTCAAATAGTATTTTGAGCCTGCCTGCCGTGCCAGATGGGTGTGGTTTGCCCTTTTGGGATTATTCCATTGGTTCTATTTCACCAGGCCAGCTTAATCGAGCACAAGTATGTGGAAGATTTAAAATACTCTTTTTTGTGGAGGAATACTCATATTGGTATTCTAAACGTCTATACAACTGACAATCTGTTATTCGGTTGTAAAATTCTGGTAGCTTGAAAATGTTTGTTCCAGAAATCCCAGTTTGAGAATTTAGGAATCAGGAGGGAATAATCATAGAGGGAATCCTCCAACTTGGAATTCTTCAACCGGGATTTCTTTCAAACCAGGGGATTTGGGGAAAGTGAGTGGAATTTCCCAACCCTAAGTTGTGATCTCTTCTCAGGTAAGAGCAACCCGTACTGCGAGGTGACGATGGGTTCCCAGTGCCACATCACCAAGACCCTGCAGGACACTCTCAACCCCAAGTGGAACTCCAACTGTCAGTTCTTCATCAAGGACCTGGAGCAGGACGTGCTGTGTGTCACCGTGTTTGAGAGGGACCAATTCTCTCCTGACGGTGAGGCTGCGCACGCACACACACCCACACACACCAGAATAACACTCTGTTTAAAAAGGCTATGGTGAGACTATGCGAACACGCAAGCTCATACACACACACAAACAGCCTTTTACTGACTAGAGGCCTTTTTGATTCAGTGTGCCGTCATGCGATATATTCTATCCCAGTATAGGGTGTGACACAACCTTATATTGAACCCTCTTTACTTGTATACTCATCATCCCTCTGTCTGTCTGTCTGTCTGTCTGTCTGTCTGTCTGTCTGTCTGTCTGTCTGTCTGTCTGTCTGTCTGTCTGTCTGTCTGTCTGTCTGTCTGTCTGTCTGTCTGTCTGTCTGTCTGTCTGTCTGTCTGTCTGTCTGTCTGTCTGTCTGTCTGTCTGTCTGTCTGTCTGTGTGTCTGTGTGTCTGTCTGTCTGTGTGTCTGTGTGTCTGTCTGTGTGTGTGTGTGTGTGTGTGTAGATTTCCTAGGCAGGACAGAGATCCGTCTGGCGGACATTAAGAAGGACCAGGGCTCCAAAGGGCCTATCACCAAGAGGCTGCTGCTCCACGAGGTGCCCACAGGAGAGATTGTCGTACGACTGGACCTGCAGCTCTTCGAGGAGCCCTAGTCCATCCCAGTTTAACCCAGCCCTGCTCAGCCTAACCCAGCCTAACACCCATACTGTACACTCCCCGTTACCCCTGCCCGAAGTCTCACCAAGCTCTAGTGACATTCCCCAACGGCCCAGCCCGTGTGACTGTGTGAATTCATTTTCTGCAAAAAGGTCTTAAGTGATGTAATTTTTTCATCTTTATGATTTATATCATTATGGTGTATGTATGATATCATGATTCCACTATTATTTGGTTGAACAAAATTATGAAACATTCCGCAGCTAATCTAAAATCTCAAAGGCCATCTTATAACGCAAATGAACCTTTGAGACATGATATACTGTATGTAGAGAAATGTTGGAACAACACATATGATCATTGCTTATGCACTCTATGTCTTAAAGAGCCCACCCTGTGGCATTAACACCTGGTCCGTGTTCATTAGTTAACAAGCGGAAGCAAGAAGACTGACACCGGGCGATACTACCTTGTCCAATAAGAAATGTTAATTTTAATTTTCCGTTGCAAAACACCTTCCGTTGTGTGGCCTAATGAACACCACCCAGATGACCACACTGTTGTTGTGCCATCCCTCTGACGACAGACTGTAACCTCCCATATAACCTTTGACACTGTGTTCATGTTTATTAACAAACCGCTATACGGCTATTATGTCATTGCAGGTCGGACAATTTCAATACCCCTGGTTGTATTAGCTGGAACATCTTAGCTTGTATTTCTTTAATTCAAGCGTTTCAAGTTATTTATTAGTCGGTTTGAGACAAAGGTACAAAAGCAGGTACAGTGCGTACATGAATGTGAAGAGAGAGATACTTTGAGATATACTCTTAAAGGTTTGGTGAGACACTGGAAAAAATGTGTTGGTGAAGGAAAGAACTGTTGTTAATGTTAGTATGCAATGGTATGCTGAGAATGAAAATGAAGCTAATCAGTCATCTTTATACTGTCCACATATTGAGTGTTGTGTTTCAGATTGGAAATTCAAATGAAAGACCCAAAGAAATGTTTGGGTGTATTTGAAACATTACAGAAGTACTGTACGAATGTACACACTAATATATTGTCTATCAAATTGGCTTAGCCCAAAGTATATTGTTGAACGGTTTGAGGGAAATTGAAGAGCAGATTTCCTAAATGATTTCTAAATGAGTGACGATTTCTAGTTACATTTGCAGCGTAGGCCAAGATAAGGAGTACCAATGTACTACAAATCATGTTTTTCGATGGTTGGAAGAATCATAAGGTGATGTCAGGAATGTTTTTGTACTTGTTCCGAAAAATTATGTTATTTTCAACGCATTCATATCTTCACGTTTTGTATGTATATTTTAGTTGTTTTTAATTGTATTTTTTCGGATGCCAAAAAAGCACCGTTTAATATAGAGTGCTATATTTGTGTTGGAAAGCCATTTGTAGGTGTTTTGTTTTGGAGACTGAGGTCAGGCTTTGTTGTGACGGACATATTTGGCCAATGCTGTAACTGTTTGTGAAGAGGTATTTCAGGTTCATTCAATTTGGGTCTCAAATTAATTTATTTCCTTTATAAGAGAACGGGAATTATTATTTTGAGTGTTGTGTGGCACTGTGTTACATATTTATAGAAGCTCAGAAAGACAATTCAGATGAAAGGGGAATATCAGCCTCCAGGTGGTATGAGACCATTTCAATCTTTCATATGGTATTTTATCTGTTATTTCATTCTTTATGATGACCCTCCCATTATCTTGGGTTCTGCATTCGAAATGAGATGTACAAGGACATCCGAAGACAGCAGAGACGACTGACTTCAGTCTGTTAAGTCTGACAATGTTAGCATAACACAGTGGAGGGGTAAAGATCTTCATTTGTGTAATATTAGTTTAATGTATGTTGTTACCAGCTATTTATCCGTGTAGATAATGTACAAATACTAGTGAAATTCCACTGCCGTGTTAGTGCGAGTGGTCAAGGAAAACAGCTTTTGCAGAGCCTGTTCCTTATGTGTAATGTCTAGGAGTGAGAGTGTAAAATTAACTTACTATTCTCGAGTGCTTTGGTTTGTGCTGGGTCTCTCCAAGTTGGAGGACTTAGATTATGACTAGTCATTTCCTTATAGCGTGCAACCTCTCTACCCCTTCCCGGTTACCCCACAGTAGTGCTCTTTTAATGTTCACTCTCAAACCAGTGATGCTCTCGGTTCTTTTTAATGAGCAAAGTCTTAACTGATAAAGTACAGTATGTGAATATGTTGAAATATTTGAAAGGAGTATAAGTAATATATTACAACTACCGTAGAAGAATGTTGATGACAATGTATTGTTATCAATGTATGAGAAGTGTTGTCTTAAATGTTGAAAATAAAATTTGATTGGACCAATGAGTTTATATGTTTGGTTGGTAGCCTTAATTTACAAACATTGTAAATACTTAATAAAATGTATTTTAATGCATTTGGAATTTACCACCATATTACTTTTCCATGATATGCGTCTCGTGGATAGTGTTCACTTCAGTCAGTGCCTGAAACGTTTATACATTGAAAGTATCATTCATGTTAAACCGGACACGACGACGTTTCAATATTGAAACAATGTTGCAAATGCTATTGAAAACCCAAATGCTAGTCTAAAATAAATGGGAGATAGTGTCTAGGTGGATTTCAATTTTAGAAATTGTCTGGCGAGGCTAATGAGACAGTGAGCTGGAACATAGTAAATAGGAACTTCAACGTCCAAGCTTTAGCCGGTGGTAACTTCTGGAACGTTAACCAATCAGCTTCCAGAATTGGACCCATCCAAAGAAACTACTAGGCTAACAACTGTAGCAAACTAGACATCAAGCCAAACGGATTTACACTGAAATATGGTGAAGTACTTGGTAATAAACGGACAACATTGCAAACAGTTATTAGTTTACATTACCACCTTGAATAAGCAATCACGTCCAATTCGTAGGAAGGACGCCTCCATTGTGGTGCGCACAGAATGCCATCTTAATGGAAACAAATTAGAAAACACATTTATTTCCACCCTATTCACTCAGAAGAAATTACCAAAATGTCACACATCAAAACATTCTCAGTTTCAATGTGAAATATATGCTCATTCTACACAAAAACAATACACATTGCAATTTAAACCTCAAACTCCACCAAATCCAGCGAAGTACTGCTGCTCCAAACATTTTTTTGCATAACAAAATTGCACCCTGCTGAAACACCATTTTCAAATTATCAAGGTTACTGTCTCCAATGCCCATGCCAATATATCCTCCAAATACCGTCTTGTTGGGCATTATCATTTAATTCAGAATCGTTCAGCAGCAACATTGCTTTTGATATTGGCTATCTACACTGAACAAAAAAATATAAAAGCAACATGTACCTTGATTTTTTTTAAACTTTAATTTACATAGTAAATCATTTTGAACTAATTGTATATGTCACAACACAACTGATTGGCTCAAACGCATTAAGAAGGAAATAAATTCCACAAATGAACTTTTAACAAGTCACCCCTGTTAATTAAAATGCATTCCAGGTGACTACTTCATGAAGCTGGTTGAGAGAATGCCAAGAGTGTGCAAATCTGTCTTCAAGACAAATGGTGGCTACCATAAAAGAATCTCAATTATAAAATATATTTAGATTTGTTTAAAACTTTTTTTGTTTACTACATGAATCCATATGTGTTATTTTATAGTTGACGTCTTCACTATTATTCTACAATGTAGAAAATAGTCAAAAATAGAGAAAAACTCTGGCATGAATAGATGTGTCCAAACGTTTGACTGGTACTGTATATATATTTTCCACACACAAAAAAAATCCCCTTAAAGCTAAAATATCATAATTGGATAAGTCTCCAGCCCACTGAGTTAATACCCAGGAGAAGCACCTTTGGCATAAATTACAGCTGTGAGTCTGTTGTAGGCCTGTACCCGACCTCAAAAAATCTTGGTCGACCAAAAGTCATCTGTTCTTTCTACCAATCAATTGGTAGACATTTTTAATTGTGTATTTTTCCATATATAGACAAACCTTATGTGTTTTAATAAAATCAACTATATGCATTGAGCTTGTCTGATGCTTTAAGTTTACAGTTTGATGAAATAAGACAAATGCCTCAAGAGGGCGCCAGATCTAGATAACCAGAAGACAAAAACCTTAACCTGACCCAACTATTTTCCTCCCGCCCCTGCTGGCTTTCGCAGATTCTGGAGAGAGAAGTGGATTGTGCATCTGGACCCATGGTCAATCCGATGTCTGCATTGGCCATTCAGCATTTACGGCGATATGGCCTCAGCAGAAGTCAGGGCATTCATATTTCTTGCAGGGCAGTGCAGAGCTGTTGTCAAGGAAGTGAGTTTGTGTTTATACAGGATGTACCGCCCCCACCTACAGTCAACCAATCATCTTAACGCGGAGCTATAAAGTCATCGAGTCATTGTCATGCTGAAAGGTGAAATCCCATCTCAGTTCCGTCTTTCTTATAGAGGGCAGCAGGTTTTCCTCAAGGACTTTTCTGTACATTGCTCCATACATTTTCCCTTCTATCCTGATAAGTCAATGAGAAAAATCCCCATAATATGATGCTGCCACCAAGCTTCACATTAAGGATGGTGTTCTTTGGGGGTGTGCCATGATGGGTTTGTGCCAAATGTAACACTTTACATTTGGCCGAAAAGTTTAATTTTTGTTTTCGTCAGACCCTAAAACGTTTTGCCACATGGCTACAGTCTCCCAAGTGTTTATTCCCCCATACTTCAAATGGGATTCAAGGTGGGCTTCCTTCTTGCCACCCATACACCCATACATGCCAGATTTGTGGAGATCTTGGGACATACAGGGCATTCGGAAAGTATTCAGACTGCTTGACTTTTTTCATATTTTGATAAGTTACAGCCTTATTCTAAAATGGATTAAATCGTTTTTCCCCCCTCATCAACCTACACACAATAACCCATAATGACAAAGTAAAAACAGGATTTTAGATAAATGTGCACATTTATTAAAAAATATATATTTGTATTTTATTTAACTAGGCAAGTCAGTAAAGAACAAATTCTTATTTACAATGACGGCCTAGGAACAGTTAACTGCCTTGTTTTGGGGCAGAATGACTGATTTTTACCTTGTCAGCTCAGGGATTCAATCTAGAAATCTTTTGGTTACTGGCCCAACACTCTAACCACTAGGCTACCTGTCGTGTTCTTGGGGACCTTCAATGCTGTAGACATTTTTGATACCTTTCCCCAGATCTGTGCCTCAACACAATCCTGTCTCGGAGCTCTACGGACATTTCCTTCAACCTCATGGCTTGATTTTCGCTCTGACATGCACTGTCAACTGTGGGACCACAGGTGTGAGCCTTTCCAAATCATGTCCAATCAATTGAATTTACCACAGGTGGACTCCAATCAATATGTAGAAATATCTCAATGATAATAAATAGAAACAGGATGCACCTGAGCTCAATTCTTGCAAAGGGTCTGAATACGTATGTAAATAAGGTATTTGTTTTTTATCTTTAATACATTTGCTAACATTTCTATAAACCTGTTTCACTTTGTCATTATGGGGTATTGTGAGTAGATTGATGAGGAAAAACATTTATTTAATCCATTTTAGAATAAGGCTGTAACATAACAAAATGTCTAAAAAGTCAAGGGGTTTGAATACTTTCCAAGTGCACTGTAGTTGTCACATGCACACTTTGACCAGTCTTGGCCGTAAAAGCGTTTAGCTCTTTCAAAGTTGCTAATTGACTTTTGGTAGCTGTCTGATCAGTGTCCTACTTGCTTTGTCATCCAGTCTGGCGGGACGGCAGATGGAAAAATACCAAATTGTCAATATTGAGTAAAAGTGAAGATACCTTAATAAAAAATGACAAGTGAAAGTCACCAAGTAAAATTCTACTTGAGTAAAAGTATTTGGTTTTAAGTATACTTCAGTATCAAAAGTAAATAGTTGGTATAATATACTAAAGTATCAAAAGTAAAAAGATTTCAAATGCCCTATATTAAGAAAAGCAGACTGCACCATCTTCTTGTTTTTTAAAATATACAGATAGCCAGGGGCGCACTCCAACACTTACAAATTAAGTATTTGTGTTTAGTGAGTCCGCCAGATCAGAGGCAGTAGGGATGACCAGGGATGTTATTTTTTAATAAGTGCATGAATTGCACCATTTTTAACGAGTACTTTCGGGTGTCAGGGAAAATGTATGGAGTAAAAAGTACATTATTTTCTTTAGGAATGTAGTGAAGTAAAAGTAAAAGTTGTCAAATATAAATAGTAAAGTACAGATACCCCAAATAACGACTTAAGTAGTGCTTTAAAGTATTCTTACTTAAGTACTTTACACCACTGGGGACAGCCTAATCTAAGCAGGGTCTTTGATGCCTTACAACTTCCACTTCTTAATACTCATCTTGACCGTGCTGCAGGGGATATTAAATGCCTTTGAAATATTTTTTTATACCCATCCCTTGATCTGTGCCTTTCCACTACTTTGTCCCAGAGTTATTTTGAAAGCTCCTTCGTGCTCATGGTTGCCTGTTTGCTTTGCAATTCACTATTCAGCAGAGGGAACCTACAGGAACTGCTGAATGTGTCCTGAAATCATGTTAATCACTACAATTTAACACAGATGGAGGCCAATTAACTTGGTGTTTGATTTTGAAGGTGATTGGTTACACCTGAGCTAATTTAGGCTTGATATTACAAGGGGGTGGACACTTGTCCAACCAAGCTATTTCATTTTTTTTATTGATAAAAATAAATCAATAAAAATCCGAATATTTCTTTCACTTGGAAGCTGTGGGTAGGATGTATCGATCAATGGAATAATAAACTATTTCAAGCCATTTTCATTTCAGGCTATAAGGCAACAAAAGTTTACAATTTTGAAAGGAGGTGTAGATTTCCTACACCGTCTCTTTGATTCCTCATGTCTCACCATGTTTTAGGCTTTCCATCTTCCAACTCCTGATATTCCTCATATCAGAGCCTCTGGGGGCTTGGTTGATGCAGGCCCTATGTATGAGAAAGCACTGTCTGAGGAGATGGCCAAACTACAGCGGTTGTATGGTGGCGGTGACCTCACTGACTTCCCCGATTTTCAAGATCCCTGATGAGTCAATTGTGTGTTCATAAGTATCAGTCCTTTGTTTTGTTTAGTAAGATTTGGTTGTAAGTTTAAATTACATTTAAAAAGTCAGGTCAGTCTAGGCACATGTTCTACTATCCTTTGATCCTCTGTGATGCACTTTAGATCCAGAATGTACATATTCATTGAGGAGCATAGATTTCACATTGTACTGTGTCACTTTTTTTCTCTCTTTTCGAAGTTAGATGATTTGTCCTCAAAATTATCTTCACTCTGTCACTCTCTTTTGTCTGTTAAATCTGACCAATAACCATTTTTTATAAATGATATGTTTTAGTATGGGTAGTCTCTTTGTTTATAAAGTAGTCATTGCATCAGAAATATAAAACGCATGATGTCACTTATTAGGGATAACTTTTCAATTCTGAATGTTTTTGTAGTTTGTAGGCCTAGTCCATTACATACCATTTTAAATGTGTATACATTTGATGTAATATAAATAATTTGTCATCATAATTTAAGCATAAGGGGCAGGGTATCGGCCTCCAGGGGCGGGACAAGGCATGTTCAGAATTGCTTCTCCTCCCACATGTTGAATATTAACGAGAGAAAATAGTCTGCGAGCCTATACGTAGTGACGAAACACGAAAACTGCGGGCCCGGATTGCAGCAGCCCCTTGTCACTGTGACGAAGATTGGCACTAAGGTAAGCTGTCACTCAAATTCCTCTTTTTTTTCGTCGCCCATCAATCTAACAATCGACGCTACATGCTCGAATGCAATGGCTCGCAATGGAATGTGCCAATGTGCACTTTGCAGAATGAACAGTGAGCCAAAAGACTGATCACACATGAAGGCAAGCTGTTGTGACGAGAGAAAAAAAGATGTCCGCTTATTTGGAAAAGGCGCATTGGAAAGGGTGAATGAGAAGGCCAGGCGTGTGTTGACTAATCTACAGACGACTGGACATTCGAATGTTATTAGGAGAGATACCTATCGATGACCGCAACGTCGACGGGATGTGTGCTGTTGACAGTGTTTTATTTGTTCAACATTTGAAAGCACCCATATTATATGATACATGTAGCCTGAGCCGCTATACGATATTTAGACAGCGAGGGTAGGATAAATCGGTAATCAAATTGACACGAAATTGTATGCACGTTTGTTTGTTATTAGAAACACATTTGATTTATTCCCTTATTTTTCCACATGAATACGGCTGGCTAAGGAGAGATTAATGGGCCTAGTGTCACAATTTAGGATGATGCTTGGTGAACATTACGAACTGTAGATGCACAACTTCTGCGTTTAATTATTTAATCAAAATATGTGCCCGGAAGTTAGGGCTACTGACTGTACAACATACCTCCCACGCTGCGCCCGCGGGAATTGATAACTGCACTGTCTGCATTCCATTCTGATACACGCATACAGTGACCAAGCATTTTACACACCAAAAAACATGAATCCTCATACCCCAGAATGCAAGGCCCTGTGTTGACATAGTGCCCTGACCCTACGTTCTTCATTGGCTATGTATGTATCATGCAATGGTTATATCTAATCTATGACAACAACAAAAACCTCATCTAAACCCCATGTCTGATGCATGTGTCTCTGTAGGACTGGTAGGCACAGGTGTTGGACTGGAATGCCCGAGTATTGGCATCATTGGCAGCGACCATGATGGAAGCCCATTCGGCATCTCTAGATGAGTACCCGGAGGTGGATGAGGTAAGAGATTGAAGATGAGGAGGAGTGAAGTTTGAACATATGACAAAGTCGGTGGCCATATTCCAGTGAATGAGCTGTGTGATATACAGTTGAAGTCGGAAGTTTACATACACTTTGGTTGGAGTCATTAAAACTCGTTTTTCAACCACTCCACAAATTTCTAACTATAGTTTTGACAAGTCGGTTAGGACATCTACTTTGTGCATGACACTAGTAATTTTTTCAACAATTGTTTACAGACAGATTATTTCACTTATAATTCACTGTATCACAATTCCAGTGGGTCAGAAGTTTACATACACTAAGTTTACTGTGCCTTTAAACAGCTTGGAAAATTCCATACAATGATGTCATGGCATTAGAAGCTTCTGTTAGGTGAATTGACATAATTTGAGTAAATAGGGGGTGCAACTGTGGAAGTATTTCAAGAACTACCTTCAAACTCAGTGCCTCTTTGCTTGACATCATGGGAAAATCAATAGAAATCAGCCAAGACCTCAGAAAAAAAATTGGAGACCTCCACAAGTCTGGTTCATCCTTGGGAGCAATTTCCAAATGCCTGAAGGTACCACGTTCATCTGTACAAACCACAATGCCACGGATGTCTCAAGTTTTGAGGGAGTGTACAATTGGCATGCAGACTACAGGAATGTCCACCAGAGCTGTTGCCAGAGAATTGAAAGTTAATTTCTCTACCATAAGCCGCTTCCAATGTCATTTTGGCAGTACGTCTAACTGGCCTCAAAACCGCAGACCACATGAAACCACGCCAGCCCAGGACCTCCACATCTGGCATATTCACCTGCGGGATCATCTGAGACCAGACAACTGGACAGCTGATGAAAGGAGATGGTCACACCAGATACAGACGGGTTTTCTGATCCACTCCCCTACCTTTTTTTAAAGGTATCTGTGACCAACAGATGCATATCTGTATTCCCAGCCATGTGAAAATCATAGACTAGGGCCTCAGGAATTTATTTCAATTGACTGATTTCCTTATATAAACTGTAACTCAGTGAAATCTTTGAAATTGTTGCATTTTATATTTTTGTTCAGTATAAAATTACTTGATTACATTATTTTGTTACATATGGGTGGTCCTATTAATCAGCCCCATTATCCAGCTGTTGCAAGCACTATGCTCTAACAACTGCGCTACAGAGGACCACTTTAAAAAGCAATGTATGTCAGTGAAAAATGAGTCATAGTTGGAATGAGTCTGACCTGAGGCACTGTAGGAAGGGGTCGGGTTCACTGGAAACCAAATGGAAGAAACTGTTGAAACAGGGAAGGACTAGACTGGATCATGAACAACTTCTAACTGAGTGTAGAAGTTAAGACGGTGTGTTCATCAGGGTTCAATGTGAATGATAAATAGCTAATGCGGTCTCTGTAAGCTGCTGAATTGAGACTGTGTTATGAGTGGAAAGAGACAGACTAGTCTCTTTCTCTCTCCTCTCCCTGGGGCTGGTGTGTGTACTCCTCACCCCACTACCACCCTGAGGGGAGTCATTCACCAACCACTGACCTAACTTTACTGCATTTCACTCTCCTATGCCCTCCCTTCTCCTCCATTCTCCTATTTTCTCTGCATTGTATCCCAATCTTCTTTTTACCGTCTTTGTCTCTTTCCTTGGTAAAGGTCTTGGTGCAGATGCGTGTGGGAGCGGATGTGGAGGGGGATCCAGAGCAGAGTCTGAGCGAGGGGGGAGCAGGCAGCCCCTCTGCCATGCAGCCCCAGACGCCCATGGACACAGACAAGCAGGCCATCTACAGGTAGGCGAGTCATGGTACTCCTCCACTCCGTCCTCCTCATTAGAGCTCTTTCTCTCTGTTCTCCACTTTTTTTCAATCCATTTTCCTTCCCATGTCCTCTTTATGACTGTAAACTTGTGTAGATGTGCGAGCATCGGTGCATGACTGTGTGCTTTCATTAACTGCGCCTACTGTAGCGTTAATCCTTTGCACTGGCCTGTGCATCCTAGGCACCCCCTGTTCCCTCTGCTGGCCCTACTCTTTGAGAAGTGTGAGCAGTCGACTCAGAGCTCGGACTGCGTCAGCTCTGCCAGCTTCAATGTGGACATTGAGAACTTTGTCCGTAGCCAGAAGAAAGAGGGCAAGGGCTTCTTCTGTGACGACCCAGATGTGGACAACCTGGTGAGGAACTCTGCACTACCAGGGTCCTGTTAATTTGGGCATGCAACTGAAAACGTTTGAAAATGTTCTGCAACAAAAAACAAAAATACTTGTTTCTTATTGGATATGTCCAGTTGGTCCTTTCCTATTTTAGTCGGTTTTCTTCCTTTTGGTACCTAATGAACACGACCCAGCTCTTACACGTCATTGTCTGTTTTCGATGTTAAAAGATAATATAACGAAGTTCCACGGCTGTTGTGCCCTTTAACAAACCACTCTTGAATTGCATCTATTAACATCAAGCAATTGAAATATTGTATGTGTGATAGTAAATGTTTTATTTAAAAAAAATATTCTTTATTGAGAAGAACTGAAGAGACATGACTGACCAGCAAACTGATGTTGAATGAACTAATTGGTAATGGTTAAGCTTAACCCTTGGCTAGGGTCAGGGTTAGAGTTATGGGTTGGCAGCATGCCTACTAATGGCCTGCTAATGACCTGACCTTTGACCCCAGATGGTGAAGGCCATCCAGGTGTTGCGCATCCACCTCCTGGAGCTGGAGAAAGTGAGCGACTTGTGTAAGGACTTCTGTAGCCGCTACATCGCCTGCCTGCGCACCAAGATGAACAGTGAGACCCTGCTGAGTGGAGGAGAAACTGACAGCCCCTGTTCCCCTGTCCAGATTCAGGTACTCACACGCAGGTTATACACACGCATTTTCCTTTCATAGATTATTTGTATCTTTCCCAGAGGGAACTTTGGCTATTGAATTGGGATTAAATGATAAGCACATAATAGTACAATTCACACATTATAGGTATAAATTATACAAGATGAACACAAATTAATATGAATGCAGTTAGGCTAATTTTGTGTGTGTTTCACCCCCAGACCTCCAGCCCACTGACAGGAACCCTCAGCCCTCAAGGCATTGTGATGTCAGCCTCGGCCCTGCAGCAGGGCAACGTTACTCTGACAACAGTCAATTCTGCTGGCCAAGTGTTAGCAGGTATGTCTCCGTGGCATACCACCTCTACAGGTACCCTCTCCTCTCCGGCCTTACTGTGTCCTTGTTAAGACAGCTACTAGCAATACTGGGTCATATTAATTATGGCACACCGTATCAAAACATTATTTTCTTAGTTATCAGGTTCAGGTAGTTCCTCCCTGTTTTAGTCCATTTCCTTGAATCTATGAATGTTGCCTCTTTTCAGAGTTAATTTTAAATTTGATTATAACACGGTTCTTCATTTTGTTTATCTGTCGGCTTCAGCCTCGAATTGTGTATAGCTAAGTGACCCTCTCTGTCCATTCATTGCCATTTACCTGTTGTTGTTGTCTTAGCTGTTTACCCGTTGTTGTCTTAGCCCTCGCAATCAACACCTGTGATTGCTTTATGCCTCACTCTAATGTCAATATGCCTTGTATACTGTTGTTTAGGGTAGCTCTCATTTTTTTGTTTTACTGCGGAGCCCCTAGTCCCGCTCTACATACTTCGGTTAGCTCCCTTGCCCCACCCCCCACACATGCGGAGACCGCACCTAGCTAAATTGGTGCTTCCAGAGATGCAGCCTCTGTCATCCTCACTCAATGCCTAGGTTTACCTCCACTGTACTCGCACCCTACCACGCCCTTGTCTGTGCATTATGCCCTGAATCTATCCTACCACGCCCAGAAGTCTGCTCCTTTTACTCTCTGTTCCGAACGCACTAGACGACCAGTTCTTATAGCCTTTAGTCTTACCCTTATCCTACTCCTCCTCTGTTCCTCTGGTGATGTAGAGGTTAACCCAGGCCCTGTGTGTCCCCAAGCACTCTCATTTGTTGACTTCTGTAACTGGAAAAGCCCTGGGTTCATGCATGCTAACATCAGAAGCCTCCTCCCTAAATTTGCTTTATTCACTGCTGTAGCACACTCCGCCAACCCTGGCTTAGGAAGGCCACCAAAAATTCAGAAATGTCCATCCCCAATTACAACATTTTCCATCAAATTAGAACTGCTAAAGGGGGCGGAGTTAGCCTGCAGAGTTCTGTCCTATTATCCAGGTCTATGCCCAAACAATTCGAGCTACTACTTTTAAAAATCCATCTCTCCAGAGATAAGTCTCTCACTGTTGCCGCTTGTTATAGACCCCCCTCAGCTCCCAGCTGTGCCCTGGAAACGATATGTGAATTGAATAACCAAAATTTATCTTCAGAGTTTGTACTGTTAGGTGATCTAAACTGGGATATTCTTAACACCCCGGCCGTCCTACAGACTAAACTAGATGCCCTCAATCTCACACAAATTATCATGGAACCTACCAGGTACAACCCCAAATCTGTAAACATGGGCACCCTCATAGATATCATCCTGACCAACTTTCCCTCTAAATACACCTCTGCTGTTTTCAACCAGGATCTCAGCCATCACTGCCTCATTGCCTGTGTTCATTATGGGTATCACTGTTAAACGCTCCCTAAAACACTTCTGCGAGCAGGCCTTTCTAATCAACCTGGCCCGGGTATCCTGGAATGATATTGACCTAATCCCGTCAGTAGAAGATGCCTGGTTGTTCTTCAAAGGTGCCTTCCTCTCCATCTTAAATTAGCATGCCCCATTCAAAAAAATGTAGAACTAAGAACAGATATAGCCCTTGGTTCACTCCAGACTTGACTGCCCTTGACCAGCACAAAAACATCCTGTGGCGCACTGCACTACCTCGGAATAGTCCCCGCGATATGTAACTTTTCAGGGAAGTCAGGAACCAATATGCACAGTCAGTTAGAAAAGCAAAGTCTAGCTTTTTGAAACAGAAATGTGCATCCTGCAGCACTAACTCCAAAAAGTTTTGGGACACTGTTAAGTCCATTTAGAATAAGAGCACCTCCTCTCAGCTGCCCACTGCACTGGGGTTAGGAAACATTGTCACCACCAATAAATCTACGATAATCGAGAATTTCAATAAGCATTTCTCTACGGCTGGCCTCGCTTTCCCCCTGGCTACCCGAACCCCGGCCAACAGCTCTGCACCCCCTGCAGCTACTGGATCAAGACAGCTGATGTCCTGAAAGAGCTGCAAAATGTGGATCCCTACAAATCAGCTGGGCTAGACAATCTGGAACCTCTCTTTCCAAAATTATCCCCCGAAATTGTTGCAACCCCTATTACTAGCCTGTTCAACCTCTCTTTCATATCGTCTGAGATTTCTAAAGATTGGAAGGCGTCCGCGGTCATCCCCCTCTTCAAAGGGGGAGACACTCTAGACCCAAGCTGTTACAGACCTATATCCATTCTGCCCTGCCAATCTAAAGTCTTCGAAAGCCAATTGAACAAACCGATCATCAACCATCTCTAATCCCACCGTACCTTCTCCACTATGCAATCCGGTTCCCAAGCTGCTCACGGGTGCACCTCAGCCACGCTCAAGGTCCTAAACGATTTCATAACTACCAACGATAAAAAAACAATACTCTGCAGCAGTCTTCATCGACCTGGCCAAGGCATTCGACTCTGTCAATCACCGTATTCTTATCGGCAGACTCAACATCCTTAGGTTTCTCTAATGACTGCATCGCCTGGTTCACTAACTATTTCTCAGATAGTGTTCAGTGTGTCAAATCGGAGGACCTGTTGTCCGGACCTCTGGCAGTCTCTATGGGGGTGCCACAGGGTTCAATTCTCGGGCTGACTCTTTTCTCTGTATAGATCAATGATGTCACTCTTGCTGCGGGTGAATATTTGATCCACTTCTATGCATACGACACCATTCTGTATACATCTGGACCTTCTTTGGACACTGTGTTAACAAACCTCCAAATGTGCTTCAATGCCATACAACACTCCTTCCGTGGCCTCCAACTGCTCTTAAACGCTAATAAAACTTGTGTGCGTTGCCCGCACATGCCCGCCCACCTAGCATCACTACTCTGGACGGTTCTGATTTAGAATACAGTGGGGCAAAATAGTATTTAGTCAGCCACCAATTGTGCAAGTTCTCCCACTTAAAAATATGAGAGAGGCCTGTAATTTTCATCATAGGTCAAATTCAACTATGACAGACAAAATGAGAAAAAACAATCCAGAAAATCACATTGTAGGATTTTTTTTACTGGCTATCCTACCAATTCTTCAGCGATGTCATTTACAAAATAGTCTCCAACACTCTACTCAGCAAATTGGATGCAGTCTATCTGTTTTGTCACGAAAGCCCCATATCCTACCCACCACTGCGACCTGTATGCTCTCATTGGCTGGTCCTTGCTACATATTCGTCGCCAAACCCACTGGCTCCAGGTCATCTATAGGTCTTTGCTAGGTAAAGCTCCGCCCTTATCTCAGCTCACTGGTCAACCATAGCAACACCCACCCGTAGCACACGCTCCAGCAGGTATATTTCACTGGTCATCCCCAAAGCCAACACCTCCTTTGGCCACCTTTCCTTATAGTTCTCTGCGGCCAATGACTGGAACGAATTGCATAAATCACTGAAGTTGGAGACTTATATCTCCCTCACTAACTTCAAGCATCATATGTCACTGCAGCTGTACACCTCATTCCCATATTTGTTTTTTATTTGTTTTTCTGCTCTTTTGCACACCAGTATTTATACTTGCACATCATCATCTGCACATCTATCACTCCAGTGTTAATTACTAAATTGTAATTACTTCGCCACTATGACCTATTTATTGCCTTACCTCATTTGCACACTGTATACAGATTTTATATTGTGTTATTGACTGTACGTTTGTTTATCCCATGTGTAACTGTTGTTTTTGTTTCACTGCTTTGCTTTATCTTGGCCAGGTCGCAGTTGTAAATGAGAACTTGTTCTCAACTGGCCTACATGGTTAAATAAAGGTGAAATAAAAACATTTTAAAAAATTATAGTGAGGTGCTGAGGGTCCTTGGATCAAGGTGTTACCAAAATTGTGTCATAACTTGTTTATTTGTGTGTGTGTTTTGAGCAGGTGGTACAGTGTACCAGCCCATCACAGTAGTCACTCCTCAGGGACAAGTGGTTGGACAAGCTATCTCACCCCAGACAATACGCATCAACAACACACAGGTGAGGAATACGCCACACACACACACAGACAGACGTACGCTCACAGTCACACAAACTACAGGCTGTTCTCTGAATTGACTGTGTGTGTGTACAGCTCCAGTTGCAGCTCAATCAGGACCTGAGCAGTTTCTTCACCCAGGAGGACAGCTCACCCAAGAGCAACAAGAGGGGCGTCCTGCCCAAATCAGCCACCAACATCATGCGCACCTGGCTCTTCCAGCACATAGGGGTGAGTGAAAAACACCTCAAGGTGTAAATTGAACACTAGAATACCTTGCACCTCGTACCAACTGTAGCTCCCTTCAGTAACCACGAGCACAACCGTTCCTTGATTTTAACTGGCGGCTTTATTCTGTTGAACAAACTTCTGTCGCTCTGCGGCGGGCTTATCCATGAACTTCCAGCATTTGTGGAGACTGTGACCTGACTTCTCACAGAAGACACAACTAGTAACAGTATCTTTCTCATCAGAGTTAGTTGCTAATACCCTTGCTCCGGGGTTTTGAATCCTTGGCGTCTTAAGTTTCCCATCTTCACTTGGTTTCAAAGCATGAAGGGATGTTACAGGATTGCAAGCAATCTTGGCTTCTCTCGTGAGAAACTTCACAAACTGACTGAAGCTAGGAAAGATCTCCGTTTCTTCTAAGATGTCTGTGACCTTTCTATTCCATCTTGAAGTTAGCCAATCTGGAAGTTTAGCGAGGATCTTTTGGTTTTCATTACAGTCATTAAGCACCTCCAGGCCCTTATTCTGAGACATAGCAGCTTCACAGCTGCGAAGAAAGTCTACAAGGTCTCTAAGTTCAAGACTGTCCTTGGATCCTATCGTAGGCCATGCATTGAGCTTATCTCTGAAAGACTTGGCGATGAAGAATTTGTTTCCGTACCTTTCTTCAAGAATGGTCCAAGCAGCATGGTAGGCTGATTCTGTTCCTAACATAAAGTAACTTTCGATGGCTTTCTTGGCAGGCCCACCGACATATTTTCTTAAGTAATATATCTTCTCAGTTGTTGGTATGTTCTTCCTGTCTATCAGAGTCTGAAAAGAGACCTTCCAGTCAGAGTACGAGAGAGGCTCTCCATTGAATGTTACTGGTTCTGGTATGGGGAGGCGGCTTTCACTGATTGATTCCACTAGTAACCTGAACATGGTCTTGGTGCCATCTTCTTGCTGTGTGCTTGTCACAACATGTTGTGGTGAGAGACTGTGAAATGAGCCACTTCTGTGCGTGACTTCTTTCACAGATTTGCAGTTAGAGAGTAGTTCTCTCTTCTCGTCCTCTGAGTTTTCATCTTGCTCATACACTTGCATTCGCGCCTTGGCAGCATTTAGTTTCTTGAGCACTTCTAGGCGCTCTAAATCTCTACGCTTGTCTTCTAGTGTCCTTCGTCTGGCAGCATTTTCTACCTCTAACTTGACTCGCAGCCTAGCTTCTTCTAAGCTGCGTTTCACAGCCTCAGCTTCTTGCTCCGCTGTCCTCTTCTTATCTTCATCTTCAAGTCGCTGAAGCTCTTCTAGTTGGCGTTCTTGCTTAACCATTACTTCTAAAGCTGCTTGGTTAGCAGCAACTTCCGCCGCAGCCTCTTGTCTCTTGACAGATGACACGCTTGAGCGTCTGGAGTTGACCTTTGAGTTGCTTTGAGACTGGGAGGAAGCACTTGAGGGCTGATAGTTGAGACTTGACTTATGTGAGAGTTCAGACATGCACAAGGAATTGCTGTCCTTCCAGTGCAACTCTATCTGGTTACTTTGACCTTCTTCCCTGCATTTTAAATGACACCTTACAGTCTTGATAATAGACATTGTAACTGCTTCACAAGTATCAACTCTGCGTCGTATATCGTTGTCGGGAATGTCGATTTGACGCAAATTTACGTAGACAAGGTTTAGCTCTGAGGTATGGCTAATCTTGTTTGAGGTCTTCTAGTAGGTCTTCAGAGCAACAGCCTGTCAGTGACAGTTTTGCTTCCTTTACCAGAGCCTTCCACTTCTCATAGCTGACCCTGAAACGATGTTCGAGCTGTCTCCACCTTTCGTCGCGCAGTTCTCTGCCCTTTTCAGTTAACCTGCGGACCCTCTCACCTTTTCGTGGCTCTTGTTGTGCTATCTCATTAGCAGCCTCTGTATCATCATTCACTGGCCGAAGTGACTCCACACCAGTCTGGGCCTCTTCCTGCTGTTCTGTTTGTTCTGATGAAGGCTCAAAGTTTGCGAGGTGTTGCTGCAGCTGCTCAACTTGACCCACCCCATCTCTATCACCTTTAGTGAAACTACCTCTTTTTGACATTCTAAATCAAGTCAAATCAATTCTAGCTAAGGTTTGGATAAGTGAGTAGGTAATTTATACTCTAATTCACTGTAATTTAAAACTCAGTACGTGGTATAAACATGTATAATGCTTGTAACAAAGGCTTGAACAAACACCTTACCAAACAATTACACTATTAACTTACATGTGAATATATAATTAATAGGTGTATGCTGACCCTTAATGTTTGTGACTATATATATATTTTTAGTAAGTATCAAATAATATTTTTCAGTAATACACATACCAGTGATACATTAAGATAGAAAGAGCAAATGCATAATACCAGAGTATTTATGAAATAGACAACTATCTCCAGTCCTTACGAATTGTAATCTTAAAGTCTCTTATTAGCTGTTCACAAGGCTAGGACCACCTTCAAACACCTTGACTTGTACTTGCGTGTCTGACTTTCCTGTTAGTCTTGACCTTATGTTGCCTCACGATGCTTCCTTATGTGGAGATTTTCTTCTTAGTTTGCAGGTAGGTGCAAAACTCTTATCTGGCAGATGACAGGGTCTACCAGGATTTGGGAATCTTGTAGACGTTTTACAGCTGGATGTGATTCTTCTTTCTCTCTTGCTCGTGAAGAGCATTGAGTTCTCACTGTAGCTCCCTTCAGTAACCACGAGCACAACCGTTCCTTGATTTTAACTGGCGGCTTTATTCTGTAATTTTAGTCAGAATTATCACCTTCCGTGAGAACTATAAAGTAAATGAAAAATACAGTTAAGCACACTCTTACAACCTTATCTTACGAGTGACTTATTAGCTTGGTATAACTCTGAAGTGCTTACATACATAACAGTTTAACCGGCGTTATAACAGGTTCAGATTAACACATGAATAAAGGAACAAATACCTCATTGGCTGCTTATTACAGAAGGGAGGAAATCAAACTTCACACTTATTATTCCTGGCATGAATTCACACTTCATCCTAACATACTCTTCAACGTTTATGAACTACTCCCGATGACATGAAAACTTAGCTAACGCAGCGCAGGATTGCCTTCCCTCCAAAGGTGTGTTGCTACAATAACGATCCCCGTTACAACAGTATTAGCTACGTAGTTCCGCTTGTATTATCATTTCCCCCGCACAGCGGACACATAAACAATTCAAACAAAAGACAACGAGATATCCTGTAAGTCTAACTGTCAGTTACACCAACCATTCCGAAGATTAGAATAACTATAACTAAATGTATTGTAACTCAGAGTAAATCTTCGCTAGGTTTTTCCAAGGGTGTCTGTGCATGCTTGCGTGCATGTGTGTGCACGTGCATGCATTTGAGAGAGAGTGATGGCCCCCGTCACGATGGCTCGTCCCATGATGGCTCGGAGCGGCTGCGTTGACAGAGACTGATGTGTTACGCCCTCATATGACTGGCCCATGGTCGGCTGGCTAAATGCTAATCAGAGGTTAATCAGTGGACCGCTCACAGGCCCACTGGCGGAAGCTAACAAGACTGGTAGCTCACAGAGACCCTTTGTTCCCTGTTTGTGCGTGTGTGGGTGTCAGTGTGTGTTTGTGTGTGCCTGCGCGTGCGCATGTGGGCGTGTGCCTGTGCGGGTGTGTTTGTGCGCGCGTGTAAGAGACTTAACTAACAGCCAGATGTTAGATAATCCTAGCCCTTTGTAGGTTGAAGCGTCTTCACTACAGCTTGTTCCTCTCTGCTTGCTCCTGAGTTGCCAATACTGGCACTCAAGCCTCTGTACATCCTAATGTTGAATCTAAATGCATCCGGGTTTGGGACGAAAGCCCAACCTCCTCATACCTCAGATTTTCTCAGAGGAAAACAGAGGAATTGGGTAAAAAGGTATCCGACTAGTGGCCAGGCTGCTCCGAACTCTAATTCACATAGAAGTGACATTACTTAATCATCATCCTGTGCTGTTCCCATACAAATTGACCTTTAGTCTTACATCATCCATCCACAGTCTTTCCCAGTACCTGCTGGGCTTAATAGGGAGCTAAACACAAACAATAATTTGCTGTAAATGATTGTTTGTATTCTTTACCCTTGTCTCTTTGCATCTCTCTCGCTCTCTCTCTCAGCATCCCTATCCCACAGAGGACGAGAAGAAACAGCTCGCCATACAGACCAACCTGACCCTGCTGCAGGTCAACAACTGGTGAGTCAATCTTTCACACACACACCCTAAACCCAAGTGCAGAATTGTGGCCTTGGATGATTGGCTTAGCCCCTGTTCGTCTCTCCCTCTCCAGGTTCATTAATGCTAGGAGGCGGATCCTCCAGCCCATGATGGACAGCAGTGCGTCGGACACGCCCAAGAGCAGGAAGAGGACTCCCCAGAGCCGGCCCACCCAGCGTTTCTGGCCCATGGCCAACAACATTGCCTCGGCCGGTGTAGGGCAAGAGGTGGCCATGGACGATGATGGTAAATGCCCAGAAAAACAAATATTATGAAAAGTCTGCAAGTCTGATATGCTCCTGTTAAAGTGAGAAATCACAGTAGGAACATGTCAGAGTTGCAATCATGACTTAAAAAAAAAAATCACCAGTCCTTATTACAGGCTGAGGGGAATGTCATGCTGTGGCTTTCACACCTTGATATGACTTGATCTTGTCCTTAACATACCAGCCGTCTCCATTACCACAATAACCCCGGTCAACTCGGCTTGACTATACACTGTCCAATTACGTACTGGTTAGTGGAGGTGGCGGAAGCTTGATCTTTTTCCCCTGTGCCCTCAGTTACCATGGTGACGATGGGCATGAGTGTAGACGAGCTGCAGACGCTGACATCAGACGGTGCAACACTGGCCATGCAGCAGGTGATGATGGGAGGACACAGCGAGGAGGAGGAGGGCGAGAGTGAGGAGGAAGAAGAGGAGGAGGGGGGTGACATGGCCGGATTGGAGTGACATACCACTACAGCGGGATGTGATGTCACACCCTCGTGCATGCCTGTGTTTGACAATATTACTCAACACTCATCAGTGTCCAAGACTATCTACACTAGGCCTTTAAGGTCCTACTAGAAACAGAGAAAAAACTATGCTATTTTTATATGTAAAATGTTTGGAATGAAGGCTGTTTATTTTCATTTAGCTTTTTTGCTTAGTGTTTTTATTTTTAGATGTTTTTTTAAAGAATATTTATGTATGAACATTGAATGTCCAATATGGCTGACCTGCTTTTCAAGGTCTGTTGGATTTCTCTAATAATAAAATGTTCAAGAAGGATATCCCTCATCTTTGTTTTTTTGTTTCCGAGTGTAGACGCGGTATTTCAGGGGAGGATATCGAACCGAGGATGTATTGATAGTTGTGCAAAGATGTCTGAAACAAGAAATTCACACATGCTTATGAATGCAACATCAAAAAGGAATCATTTGAAAAAGCTTTTTCTTAAAAATACATATTTTTATGGTATTTTCCATATTTCTCTGCGAACACATCTGCTATGTAATGACATATCAAAGTACATGTTACGGCTATTCCTTTTGTCTACATGCACCGTTTGTGTGTAGAGATGACATGTCGACATACTAATGAGACCAAGCTTAGGCCAGGATTCAATCTGATCACCCTTTTTGGCTATGCCCCACTTACAGGCGACGTTACCGCGGTCATGGAGATCGCATTCAAAGTTAACACTGCAGATGTCTGCTCAATCGGAAATGACCTTTTAATGTCAACCTTGCGGATCTTCCGCAGTCCGAATTGAATCCTAGCCCTCGTTCATCTCCCCAGTCTTCCATTTGTCGTTCACCATTTCCCTCCATCTTGTTTTTCTGACTTTAAAATAGAGCTTTTGCTCAGCCTCAGATTGTGTCCGTTCACTGTGGTGCAAATAAATAGTGTCTCTGAGTAAAGTACTCTGTCAGCTACTGTATCCTTTGGGTATCAAGGGCTCAGTGCCTCTTCCTTCTGTGGGAAGATATCATAGAATGGGAGTATGTCATTTGGATGTTAAATAGACTAACAGATTTGTATATATCAATCATTCATCGCTGACTAATAAACGAAAAAAGGTTTTCCAGCGATCGATTTCACTGGCTGTCTCAAACTTTAAGACTTCTTCACTCTTAAAGGAACAGTTCATTCTGCAACTGGTGAAAACTCTTAGTAAATCCAGGCCAAAATTAATTTGGATGTCTCAAAAACATCTGACAAATTATGATTTCGGGGTGAACTGTCCATTTAAACCATGCATCTCTCCTTTGCATATCAGCCGTAATACTTTTGCAGTACTGTCTGCCACCAGTAGAGTTCATGAGTGCACCAGTATACAGTATCAACAGTAGAATTCATCTGCTGGTGGATCCAGGTCAGAGCGTGGGGAATGCGAGTGTACATGGCAGACTTGTTCCTCTCAGCACAGCCATAGCCCCAGCTAGTGGCCTCCACTATCCCCCTGGGCGCCAAACACACCAGGATTAGCGGCAGTGCATTTTACTCCACAAACACAAAACACACTGTGCTAACAAACGGTTAAAAGCAGCGGGTGACCGTCCGTCCTAGCGCCTTTCAGAAAATGAACAGAAAATGACAACCGATTTCCTGTTCATTTTCTGACAATTCTACTTGCTGAATCACCACCGTTTCGTGATCGCCAACACACAGTGCCCAACCCCTTCTTTTTACCGTTTGTCTTCACTGTGTGCTTTTTTCTGCACATTGTCCTTTAGACAAATGGTGCATGGAACTCTGAGGACCACTTCTGAAAGATACCTGGCAAGAGTCTTTGCCCCCCTCTAGGTAGCCTGCACTGACCATCCAAGGGGAGATGGCACCCTGGTACACTTGCGGTCCACTGCAGTCCCTGCTGGAGAGCACAGGGACCCGGGCAGAATGCATGGACACACTGGTCTTCCCTGGAAAGACAGACAGACACACACACACACGTGCATGCTTGCGCATCTATTCAGGTGTTGAATTTGACGGCGCCCCACCCAGAGATCCAGCACAACATCCCCTCCTCAAATCTCTCAGCATAGTTCGGCAGGCAGATAGGCTCAACCAGACCTGGAGGAAAAGACTTAGCCAATGAACCTGCTGTGCTCCTTCAGATTTGAGGTGAGCAGTTACTCGAAGGGCTCTGTTCAATACGTATCGCGGAAGTTCAGCACTAAAGTCCAGTTGAAATTTAAAGGTAATATTCCTCCATTGGTGGGGACTGCATTCACGGTAAACCTTGCATACTGTATGCCAGCTCAATCAGAAATTACCTTTGCATTTCTATCGCTCAATCTGTAATGCCTCAGCGATACAGATTGAATATTGAATAAAGCCCTAAATCACTATCAGTCAGTAGGACAGGCAGAATTGGGAAAGTGACATATTTTTGGTTGTTTTGTGTCCTCTGGGGCTTCCATACCGTGCCGGACCTTGATGAAGCGCATGGAAGGGAGGTAGCTGGGTAGGGTGAGCAGGCCCTGGCTCTTTGGGATGGGGGCAGGCGGCTCCTGGGGCGGAGCGGTGGGTACATGGGGGTCCTGGAGGTCCTGAGAGAAGGAGCCGCTGGTCTGGCTGCTGAGGGAGCTGACATTGAAGGTGGTGGGGATCTCCAGGATTGACAGGTCCTCGTTACTCACAGACTCAACCACAATACGGACCGGGTCCGTTCCCTCTGCGCCAGACACCTGTATGGAGTGTGTACGAGAGAGAGACGGAGAGAAATGGGGGGAGGGCGCGTGAGAGAGAAGATGAATGGTGGGAGAGAGAAAAAGGGAAAATGAGAAAGCGATAGAAAGAAAAAGCGATGAGGATGAGTCTTCCTTGTCAGTTGTTCATTCATCTGAACAGCGTTGATGTTGAAACACGCAGACCTCGGGAGGTCAGTCTGGCTACACACCTTACACTCTTCGGCTGATCCATCAGCAGCAGTCTTGTCACTATTAGGCATGGCCATATCTCCTCACCCAGCTAATCATCTTGGCCCCATGGTAGTAAGATGACCACAGTGGAGCGATGGGAGAGTAAGGACTGCACTGACAAACATCGAGGATATAATGCTACTGCCTAGCTGAGTGACTGACCAATTGACTGACCACCACCAATGGAGAACCTGATAGCATAATTTTACAGTAGAGTTTTCAGGGAAGACACTCAGTTCACTATGCTGCTATAGGTGTTGGGGGAATTAGGGAGGGCAGTGGGGGGTCTGGGGTTGTAAGGTGAAAGGTCATAAGCCTGCTTACTGGCTGTTCCATATGATGTGGTCACTCAGGTGTACAGGCTAACAGAGATGGATGTAAGGAGGCCATGCATCTGTGGAATGCTCCCTCATTTGAATTGCACAGTACGTGACTGATCATTGGCGCACACTGTATATGAGGAAGGTTTCTCTAATGTCAACAGTCAAGATCTTTGATGCGTACTTATCGGAGTCTAAGTGTATTACTAAAATAAAATATTATACGCTAGTAATTGTGTAGTGAGCAGAGCCTCTAGTGATCGAACGCCACCAATAGCAGTACTGTGTCACCAAGGAGTGGAGGGACAATGAGATCCATTACATCACAGGTCATTAGCTAGTGAGGTTACTGGAGAACCCTTTAGTGTTTGACCCTTTTTCTCTGCTTCCTGTGTCTTGTTTCCTTGGGTGGTGCTTCGGTGTCTATAAGTGTGCGGGTGTATGGCCATGTGCAGTGGTGATTTTAGCAAATAAATCTTGGTGGGGCAACAAAAAAAACTTGCCAGCAAAGCCACTACACAGCACAACACATTAAACAATAAATTAATTGCACTATAACGGTGACAAACGGTGCCCACAAACTGTTAGGGCCTACATAAAGCAGTCCTAACAGCAGAGCCTTCTTTTCAGCACCATAGACTGAAGCCTTACCACTGCTACACCTAGCTATCAGCGGATCCTTGTCTGGCAGCGAAACAGTTCATTCAGCCTCATTTACTATCTTTAAAAAAAAACATAGCTAATATGGCTGACATGCTTAAACAAATGTGTTTTTACTGACAATTGAGATGTACAAACTATGGCATAAGGGAACGATGAGCAGATAAGAGGCAATCCGTAATTTCGATTAAGATTAAGTCTAGTCAAAATAATTATTTGTTCAGCACTTTTGAATTGTACAGCGACAGAATTCAGAACATGGGCCGTTCTTACAGTATTCTCCCTGTACACCAAGTCAGAACCATAGGATGAATAAAAGGGGGCATTTAAGCAGACAATGAAAGCTCTTACAATATTTGATTATGACATTTCCATAAAACAGGCTATAGGCTACATGTGCACCCCCAAGTCAGAACAGTGGGCTAAGATATGAGGGGGAAAGGGACCAAATTATTAGGGTAAGGCACATGGGCTACTAACAGCTTACTACACAACATACACTTAGTATTACTTTCTTAGCTGCAGTAAGCATACAGTACATTCAGAAAGCATTCAGACCCCTTGACTTTTTCCAAATGTTGTTACATTACAGCCCTATTCTAAAATGGATTTAAATATTCTCATCAATCTACACACAATACCCCATGATGAAAAAGTGAAAACAGGTTTTTAGAAATTTTAGGGAGGTGACCAAGAACCCGATGGTCACTCTGACAGAACTCCAAAGTTCCTCTGTGGAGATGGGAGAACCTTCCAGAAGGACAACAATATCTGCAGCGACTCCCCAGTAAAAGGCACATGACAGCCCACTTGGAGTTTACCAAAAGGCACTTAAAGTACTCTCAGACCATGAGAAACAAAACTCTTTTGGACTGATTGCCAAGCATCACGTCTGGAGGAAACCTGGCACCATCCCCACGGTGAAGCATGGTGCTGGCAGCATCATGCTGTGGGGATATTGTTCAGAGGCAGGTACTGGGAGACTAGTCAGGATCCAGGGAAAGATGAACCATGCAATGTACAGAGAGATCCTTGATGAAAATCTGCTCCAGAGTGCTCAGGACCTCAGACTGGGGTTGAAGGTTCACCTTCCAAGGCTTCGGGACAAGCAGCAGTGGCTTCAGGACAAGTCTCTGAATGTCCTTGAGTGGCACAGCCAGAGCCCGAACTTGAACCCGATCGAACATCTCTGGAGGGACCTGAAAATAGCCGTGCAGCGACGCTCCCCATCCGACCTGACAGAGCTCGAGAGGATCTGCAGAGAAGAATGGGAGAAACTCCCTAAATACAGGTGTACCCAAGAAGACTCAAGGCTGTACTCGATGCCAAAGGTGCTTCAACAAAGTACTGAGTAAAGGGTCTGAATACTTTAAAAACAAAACATTTTACAAGCATTTTAAAAAAAAACTGCTTTTGCTTTGTCATTATGGGGTATTGTGTGTAGATTGAGGTAGGTAAAAAAACAATATAATCCATTTTAGAATAAGGCTGTAATGTAACAAAATGTGGAAAAAGTCAAGGAGTCTCAATACTTTCTGAATGCACTGTATCTCCCTGACATATTACATAATTTATGCAGAAGCATACAATACATTTTTGGACTCACCGTTGTGCTATGCTCACTTGAACAGGAGGGTGGCGCAGCGGTCCTTCTTGTGGGCAAATTTTGTCATCAAACTTTGTCATCTGGCATTCTCTGGATTTATGGTGCTTTCAAGACAACTGTTTCAATCATGACGTCAGTGATCTTCAGGTCGGAGCTCTAGAAAGAGGCCTGAGTTCCCGACTTGGAACTTCGAGTTGGATGACCACTGAAAACGTGGATGACCACTGAAAAGCATGGCCAATGTATTCAACCTTTTCTGGTCCATGGTGTTACAAAATGAATGTTTATCCTTTTTAGCTTGGAAAACAAACCCTTTCAGACAGATGTTTTAAATCCTTAAACCAAGACTTGGACCACATATCCTCTCAAACGAATAGCAGGGGAAGAAAAATAGTGATTGCTTTGCAACGCTTTTGCAGTTAGCCAGATTCCTTCCAAACCACTCAATGTTGAATTTGTGATTTCCACCTTGTTGTGTAATGTTTATGGCCAATGACCACAGATACCTTTTATCTACAGTATAATTTATCTTCATATGACAAGGATTGAGAAGGATTTGCCAGGAGATTGTTTAGCTTGCTAGCTAAGGTGTTGACACGAACAGTCCAATCAAAGCTACGGGATTTGACATCATTTTATCAGTGGCCAGTGACCTTGAGCCTTCTTGGATGGGCACTTCTAATGTAAATCTATGGCAGCACCCAAGGGGGCTTGAGCTTTCTAGCTCTCCCTGTAGATTTTGCCGTACCATAGGGCCCCCATGAGTGACAGAACACTGAGCCAATCACAGCGCAACTAGAGAACCTTACCAACCCCTATGCTCTGTATTATCTGCTGGATACCCCTCTATTTAGTTTTATTTATTTATTTTACCCTTATATTACCCTTTTACCAGGTAAGTTGACTGAGAACACATTCTCATTTACAGCAATGACCTGGAGAATAGTTACAGGGGAGAGGAGGGGGATGAATGAGCCAATTCAGCACAGAAAGCACTGAGCTAGGCTGAAACAACTGCATTTTGGAGCAGCCTTACTCAAGAAAGCAAAAAAGAGACCATGTTTGTATGCAGCTTTATCAACTCAATACATAAAATATATATATTGTTTGCAAACTGATATGTGACACGTTTTAATGCCAAAATAACATGCTCTCTGCTCTTGAATGGCAGGTCGCCACTGGCCATGTGTATGTGAATGGTCTGTCTCTTTCAACAACTCGCCATACACGTGTAGGAATAAGGAGAGGGCATTCATAAATGAGGACAATGATGTAATGGCAATATCTTACCAACAGATGTCAGAACCGTATTCTTTGTTCAACCCTACAGCTAAAGGTTCTCAATGGGCTATATCTAAATGTGTTTTTCCAATGTGATCATTTGAATCCTATCTCCTAGCTTCTTTCTCAACTGTATTGACGGAGAACGTCCATGATCCCTCCTCCAATGGATTTCGAAGAAGGAGACGAGGAGAGAGGCTGCGAGGAATCGAGTAAAGATTAATTGAGAAAGAGACCTGGACGTAGAATCGTCCACATAGCCTGTGACACAGCCAGACTACAGTTCAACTATGGGAACCATGTTCATACAGAGTAACCCAATCGCCCATGAAGACAGCTAACTAAAAGCTAGGAAGCTAAATCAGTGTTGGGTAGCTTGGTAGCTATGATTCAATTTCACAGCTTTGGGTACAGTGATATCACGAAGCCAAAGTTAGGTTCCCCTTTTAATCCCCTCCTCTTCCTCCTCCTCTCAGCTCTCTACTCTCAGTCACGACTGTGCAGATAAAAGACTGTGACTCAGCAGCCCGAACCGAACAGCATGCACAGTCAGAATGAACACCTCAAATAACCACAACCATCCGGCTTAAATGCATCCAATATAATGATGTCTGTTATAATGGTGATTGGTTAGCGTGATATAGTTGGGGTCGCTATGGAGTCCGTTTGGGGGGTGAGTGTGTAGCAGATGGGGATTCGTGACGCTTGCTCCTTAGCCTGAAATGTAAAAGAGGTACGGCTAAGCAAGCAGCGTGACGTCTTCTCACATCTTCTCGCCTTGCCTCCTCAAAACGAATTGGAAAATGTTTCAGAGACCTTGGACCTTGTCCTCCAATATGGTCGAGAAAGTGGCGAGGAGTACGATCCGAGGAATTGCGAGTGACAAATTGAAAAGAACCCTCGTCTTGACTTGGTCAACTTGTTGACCTTCCTCTCTGTAGACTGGGTTAGTGCTCTAAATAATTTGCTGCTCGATATTCCCACGGTTAAAATGGTCAATTATTTCAAGTCTTAATTGAGAATAAATATTTTCTCTCTCTTTAAGTATCAACAGTGTGAAAAGAGTGCATCAGTCGAGTCTGGCTTGGCTTGATTCAGTGGGCTCTATTGCGTGTGTGTATGTATGTATGTATGTATGTATGTATGTATGTATGTATGTATGTATGTATGTATGTATGTATGTATGTATGTATGTATGTATGTATGTATGTATGCACGTATGCATGTATGCATGTATGTATGTATGTATGTATGTATGTATGTATGTATGTATGTATGTATGTATGTATGTATGTGTATTAACTGAAGGCTGCTACAGGTCCCATTATCTCCCAGTGATGGGGTTATACTGTTACCTTCCCAGTCAGTGTCACATCCTCAATATCCTACTGTACATTCATATCCATACATCTTTCATTGAATCCCTCTAGTCCATGTTCACATCATTTTGTATGCGTGACCATTCATTATTCATTAGCACCATTCCCCATCTCCCCTATTATTTCTGATAGAGGATGTTCACAATGTGACAAATATAACCTGGGGTCCAAGCTCTGCAGGCTGCAGTGCAGGGGGTGTCAGGGCCTCTATGATAAACCGACAAGGGACAAGGCCAAGCACACATCATAGAGGACCCCACACACAATCCCAATGTTTTGAGCTGCTGCCCTCCAAGAGGGTCCCACTGTTCTGCAAGAACAGGAAGGAGTCAAGTTTCATTCCATCAGCCATCAGGCTGCTGAACAGTGGGACATAGGATGATGCAGGCCCAATACAAGGTCAGACAGTAAGCCGGTCAGACAGTAAGCCGCAGAGACTTTGAATATGTGAAAATGTAGCCTAAATGTGTGACTTGCTACTAACTTTCCAGTTTTCCGTGCTGCATGTAATATATTGTGTTGCGTGTGTGTATTTGCATGCTGAAGTGACGAAATGCCTTTCCATGTAAATGGCCAATAAAGTATAGATTTGTGTTATACATGATTCTTGGGACGACCCTAGCCCATTGAAGTTGAAATGTACAATGGTTATGGTAAGGGTTAAGGTTAGGGTTAGGTAAGGGTTATGGTTAAGGTTGGGGGTTAAGATTAGGATTAGGGGTTAGGCTAGGGCATAGCTGCGGTAAGTAGTTTGTGGGTGGGCATGCTGCAAAAAAAGAATTGCGTGCTACAGACGTCAGCTAACACAGGACTAGTAAAGGTCCAGTGCACTACTTTTGTGATTTTTTTTTGTCTAAATGTATTTGTATTTGAGTGTTTACCAGCATTTGTAACTTGAGTCTCATAATTATCTGTACAAAACAGTTCATCTGATAATACTTGCTTGATATACATTTTCCAGTTTCTTGAAATACTTTGCAAATGCAACATATTTCTATGTGAAAACTTAAATGGTCTATTCATTCCTTTTACTAAATGCTCTCATCCAGAGGAACTTACAGCAGTTAGTGTATACATTTGATTTCTGTCCCCCCCTTGGGAATTGAACCCACAACCCTAGCATTGTAAGCACCATGCTCTACCAAATGAGCATTATCATCTTATCACATCATCATAAACCACATGATGTCTCAATGTACTCAATTACTGTATTGTGCATCGTTTTTCTTGATGGTGATGGAAAGTCTACAGGTACAAACATAGATGACCAGCCTATGTACAATACAGTAATGTATGGTAAATTAGTACTGCACAAAAAGTGGTTGTTTTCCATGTTATTTGATCAAGAAAAATATTGAATTTGATGTGGGCATGTTTTAGGTCTTTGCACATAACTAACTGTACAGGACCAGTAAAGGACCAGTGCACTACTTTGTCATTTGTTTTAATCAGGTCTGTCATAGATGCTGCAGCACCCCTTCTTCCCGCGGCTATGGTGTAGGGACGTCCCAATGACCCCATATAGCAATGCCCATAACGTGTAACATAATGAAGGACCCCAACCAGATTCCCACACTGCCACTTGTTCCAAAGAAATGTATAATATCCTCGCTCTGCTTGCTCCCATTACAGTCCTTTTAGACAGGGTTCTTTGCTTCTATTAATAATTCTATAGTAACACAATCCCTGGCTCCAAATGTTGGGCTGCACCTACAACATTTGTATGAATTTCATTCGTATTAGCCCCAATGCTTCGTGTGTGCGCACAACACCTGCCCTTGAAATCCACCGATAACATCATAAAGGACTACGGGTGGTAAATCAGACTAATTCCTCTGGTTATTTTTGTTGTTATAGAGACAACACACTTGTTTCTATTTCACAATATTGCTGTCACGTCCGTTTCATCGTTGCGCTTGTGATGTCAGTGGATTTAGGTGCCCGTCACGAATGCCTGAAGAATAATGATGTGTCTCGTCAATGAGCGTTTCTGTGTGGGTTCTATGTCCTTCAGTTTTGTGGCTGGATTCTGATTTTACCCTCACTGAAAACCCCTTGGATTGTGGACTCGGGATCGCTGCTGTACGTGCAGCCCTGAACACAAAACCTGCGTTTGTTTTGCGCGGATTGTGTAGCCTGTTTTATTCTAACTTTATGCACGAAATGGAATGCAGAGTATTGTCAATTCAGAGTCATGTTGTCAGAGGATATGTTGGCAATAAATCGGCATCATTTCCGTTACAGGTAGGAATCTATTATATTCTGATACAATGTTTTGATGAGCTAATGTAACGCAATTGTGCGCGCGTGCAGGTAGCAAAAGGTCACATGGCAAATACCCTTTTGGCGCTCCCAATGGTGATGACAATTCCTGAACACTCCAAATACATAGAGATGATGCTGTATTTTACATGTAATAATCATTAGACATATTGTTATCAGCAGTGATAAATTGCGAGAATATTCATTCCATGATCATGCCTGTCGGATTATGCACAACACTAGTATGGACGTGTGTGACATTCGTGACGGATTTTACTCTTGCAGCAATGCAATCTCGTCAATAGGGTCCGGGTGTCATCCGTTCATCCTCTTCCTCCTCATAATCAATACCATCGTGACATCACCATTTTCTCATCCTCCTCATCACATTAGACACTGCTGTGATTTGGGTACCATGGTGGTCATTATTTCCCTGAACAGCGTTGTTTGTCATCCAAATATATAGGTCCGTCATAGATGATGACCGTAAAGGCGTTTCAATTAGCTGGGAATCCTCAGTTTCTGCTGTCTTCAATTAGCTGGGAATCCGATGTTTCTGCTGTCTTCAATTAGCTGGGAATCCGATGTTTCTGCTATCCTATCAGTCAAGAAAGACAGCAGAGAGGTTCTGCATGAATGACTGACATATTTAGCGTATATTCCTCTGACTGACGTCACTAAAGAGGAGACAGGAGCTTTAAATATAATTATCTTGATTAAACCCTTAGGCCAAAAATTATTCACAAAAATGATTTACCTCCTGTTTCAATTGGTTATATCAAGTGGCGATTTTAGCATGTAAATCTTGGTGGGGCAGACGCATGCGAGCAAAGCCATTACACAACACAATACTAAACAATACATTAATTGTACTATGATGGACTGTTAGGGCCTACAAAAAGCTGTCCCAAGAGCAGAGCTTTCTTTTCAGCACCATGGAGTGAATCATTACCACCGCTACACCTGGCTACATAAGTGAAGCCTTGTCTGGCAGCTTAACAGTTCATTTAGCCTCATTTACTGCCCATAGCTGATATGGCTGACTTGCTTAAACAAATGTGGCTTCTACTGACAATTGAGATGTACAAACTATGGCATAAGGGGACAAAAAGCGGATAAGAGGCAATCCGTAATTTCGATTAAGACATTATTGAGCGAGTCTAGACAGACGTAGTCAATATAATTATTTGTTCAGCACTTTTGAAATGTGCAGCGACAGAATTCAGGACGTGGGCCGTTCTTACAGTATTCTCCCTGTACACCAAGTCAGAACCATAGGATGAATAAAAGGGGGAATATAAGCAGACAATGAAAGTTTATTCAATGATGACATTTCTCTAAAAACAGGCTATAGGCTACATGTGCACCACCAAATCAGAACAGTAGGCTAAGTTATGGGGGGGAAAGGGAACAAATTATTAGGGAGAGGCACATGGGCTACTAACAGTTTACTACACAACATACACTTAGTATTACTTTCTTAGCTACAGTATACATATCTCCCTGGCATATTACATAAGTTATTGAGCAGCATGCAATACATTTTTCGTCTCACCTTTTTGTGCTGTAATCAATTGAAGAGGAAGGTGGCACGGCCATTCTTCTTGTGGGCAAATTTTGTCATCAAACTTTGTGATCAAAGTTTGCCATTCTCTGGATTTATGGTGTTTTCAAGACAACTGGGAAACCAAAAAACAAGGTTGAATCATGACGTCAGTGATCTTCAGGTTGCAGCTCTAGAAAGAGGCCAGAGTTCCCAACTTGGAATTCCCAAGTTGGATGACTCTTCAAAACGTATTTTCCCAGTCGTCTTGAAATCACTGAAGTCTGAGAATTCCCCGTTCCGAGTATCCCGTTGTTTTGAATGTGGCAGAAGTCAGGCTGGATTGACAGCACGGCCAATGTAATAAACCTTTTCTGGCCAATGGTGTTGCATGTGAATGTTTATCCTTTTAAGCTTGAAAAATAGACCCTTAAACCCAGACTTGGACCACATATCCTCTCCACTGAATAGTAGGTTGGTGATTGTTTTGCAACACTTGCAGTTAGCCACTGATTCCTTCCAAACCACTCATTGTTGAATATGCGATTTCCAACTTATTGTATAATGTTTATGTCCAATGGCCGATGAGTTTTATCTATAATTTCTCTTCATAATGACAAGGATTAAAAATAATTTTCCAGTAGATTGTCCACTTGATTCATGATTATGACTGCTTGTCTAGCTTGCTAGCTAAGATTTTGAAAGTATGATGTTGAAATGATCAGTCCTATCAAAGCTACGGTAGATACAGTCAAAGGTTTGGACACACCTACTCATTCAAGGTATTTTGACTATGTTTTACATTGTAGAATAATAGTGAAGACATCAAAACTATGAAATAACACATGGAATCATGTAGCAATTAAACAAGTGTTAAAAACATATATTTTAGATTCTTCAAAGTAACCACCCTTTGTCTTGATGACAGCTTTGCACACTCTTGGCATTCTCTCAACCAGCTTCACTTGAAGTGCTTTTCCAACAGTCTTGAAAGAGTTCCCACATATGCTGAGCACTTGTTGGCTGCTTTTTACACTCTGCGGTCCAACACATCCCAAACCATCTCTATTGGGTTGAGGTCGGGTGATTGTGGTCAGGTCTTCTGATACAGCACTCCATCACTCTCCTTGATCAAATATGCCTTACACAGCTTGGAGGTGTGCTGGGTCATTGTCCTGTTGAAAAACAAATGATATATGGGATGACTTATCGCTGCAGAACGCTGTGGTAGCCATGCTGGTTAAGTGTGCCTTGAATTCTAAATAAATCACTATACAGTGTCACCAGCAAAGCACCCCCACACCATCATACCTCCTCTTCCAATCTTCACAATGGGAACCACACATGCAGAGATAATCATGCGGCTTTATTTACTCTGTGTCTCACAAAGACCAAAAATCTCAAATTTGGACTCATCAGACCAAAGACAGATTTCCACTGGTCTAATGTCCATTGCTCATGTTTCTTGGCCCAAGTAAGTCTCTTCTTATTATTGGTGTCCTTTAGTTGTGGTTTCTTTGCAGCAATTTGATCACGATGGCCTGATTCACGCTTTCTCCTCTAAACAGTTGATGTTGAGATGTGTCTGTTACTTGAACTCTGTGAAGCATTTATTTGGGCTGCAATCTGAGGTGCAGTTACCTCGAATGAACTTATCCTCTGCAGCAGAGTTAACTCTGGGTCTTCCTTTCCTGTTGCGGTTCTCATGAGAGCCAGTTTCATCATAGCTCTTGATGGTTTTTGCGACTGCACTTGAAGAAACCATCAAATTTCTTGAAATGTTCTGGATAGACTGACCTTCATGTCTTAAAGTAATGATGGACTGTTGTTTCTCTTTGCTTATTTGAGCTGTTCTTGCCATAATGGACTTGGTCTTTTACCAAATAGGGCTGTCTTCTGTATACCACCCGTACCTTGTCACAACACAACTGATTTTCTCAAACGCATTTAAGAAGGAAAGAAATTCCACAAATAAACTTTTAGCAAGGCACACCTGTTAATTGAAATGCATTCCAGGTGACGACCTCGTGAAGGTGGTTGTGAGAATTCCAAGAGTGTGCAAAGCTGTCATCAAGGCAAAGGGTTGCTACTTTGAAGAATATCAAATATATTTTGATTTGGTTACTACATGTTTCCATATGTCTTTATTTCATCATTTGGATGTCTTCACTATTATTCTACAATGTATAAAATAGTTTTTTTTAATACTGTAATGAGTAGGTGTGTCCTTTTGACTGGTACTGTATAACGTGATTTAACATAATTTTATCTATGTCCAATGACCTTGAGCCTTGAATGGACACTTCTAATGTAAATCTATGGCAGCACCCAAGGGGCTTGAGTTTTCAAGCTCTCCCCGTAGATTTTGCGGTGACGTTGGGTCCCAATGAGTGACAGAACACTGAGCCAATCGCGGCGCAACTAGAGAACATTACCAACCCCTACGCTCTGTATTTTCCTCTGGCTGCCCCACCAAAAAAAATGGGCTAGCCTGCTCAATACAGTGCAGGAGTCAGTGTAAACATGAGGCTTTCCACCAGTTACATTATGTAATTTTAGTTGAAGACAACTAGGAACCCTATTGTACAGGTAGCTGAAACTGCTAGTCCAAATATAAGTAAAATGGCTGGTCATTTAAAATGTGTAGGGCTGTACTAGCTATATGGACTATTTCCACCATATGATGTGGACTTAGACAAATTAAATGGGCCCCAATAGCCCAGGGGATCCTCACTGTTAGTCACTGACTCAACAGCTGTATAAGTACAATACATTTCAGAATTGCATGCATTAAACACAACGAAAAATGTATTTTTAGTTCTGGAATAATACAAATGTATGGGGGTGGAATTTCCCTTTTGGGGGCTGGTTCAATGGCATTTTTAAATGGACCACCAAATCTCTAAATCTGGCCTTTTGTATAGCCTAGATCAGTAGCGTTCAACTCTTACCCTATGAGCTCCGGAGCCTGCTGGGTTTTTATTCTACCTGATAATTAATTGCACCCACCTGGTGTCGCAGGTCTAAATCAGTCCTTGATTAGAGTGGAACAATAGAAAAAAAGCAGTGGAACTGGCTTCTAGGGCCAGAGTTGAGTTTGAGGGGCCTAAGTAATTAACCTACCCACCAGTGGAGGCTGCTGAGGGGAGGACGGCTCATAATAATGGCTGGAACGGATCAAATGAAATGGCATTTGATACGATTCCACATTGTTCGTCTTCAGCATGATGCTTTGATTAATGCTCTGTCTGTCTCTTCCACAGGTGCTGGGGTTTGAGGTGGATTCAATCAACTCGGTACAATTCTCCAATCATACAGGTATATATAATGTACAGCAGGGTTGGGGTTAATTCTATTTACATTTGAGACAATTCAGGAAATACACTGAAATCTTACCTACCAAGACAATTCCTGTCAGTTATAGTCACAGCTGTGTACATTCCCCCTCAAGCGAACACCAAGACAGCCCTCAAGGAACTTCACTGGACTCTATGTAAACTGGAAACTATGTATCCGGAGGCTGCATTCATTGTAGCTGGGGATTTTAACAAAGCAAATTTGAGAACAAGGCTACCTAAATTCTATCAGCATATTGATTGCACGACACGCAGGACTAATACTCTCGACCACTGCTACTCTAACTTCCGCGATGCATACAAAGCCCTCCCTCCCTTCAGCAAATCCGACCACGACTCCATCTTGCTCGTTCTGTCTTATAGGCGGAAACTCAAACAGGAAGTACCAGTGACGAGAATCATTCAACGCTGGTCTGATCAATCGGAAGCCATACTTCATGATTGTTTTGATCACGCGGACACTACAGCACCAATGTGACCAACTGTACAAGATTGTGTTAGCCGGCTTAGTCTCAGGAAAGGTTACTAATCAACATGCGAGCAAGGTTCTCTGAACCACCCTTGTTACAGGAGCCCCGTTTTGAAGTCAGTCAGTCTCACAGTAATCTCGCTCAGATATCCAGGGATTCTATGAAGACTGTCAGGCTGTGTCCCAAACCATGGACCCCTATTCCCTATATAGTATGCTACTTTTGACCAGGGCTTATAGGGCTCTGATCAAAAGTAGTGCACTATGTAGGGAATAGGGCGTCATTTTGGACATAACCTCCAGGCACCGCCAATCACAGCCCAATCACTTCGCTGCCTGTTCACGCCTCACTGCCGCACGAGTCACCTGCCGGCTGCCCAATGAGCGCATCACATCCACCACAGAGGAAACTCCAGCTCTGTTGTGATGTCAATAGTGACAGCAGAATGCAATGGATGCCACTAGTGCTATTGTGTAACAATTGTGCCAAACGTTTTGTTGTTGTGGATACTGTTATAGCCTAGGATGGGAGGGGGCTGTTTGTCTTCGAGCTGAAGGTGAATGACATGGTAGACACCAGTGTGTTTGTGTGTGCGCACGTCCGTGTGTGTCTGTGAAAGGAACATGTGAATGAGTGCTAATTGAGATCACACCACTGTCAGGCTCCTCTCAGTTTCCGTCTCACTTCATGTATCGCTCCGTCTGGAAAACCACGGATGCCTGCCTCACCCTGATGAGCAGAGGTGTGCAAGAGGGAGAGGAAGTGAGTGATTGTGAGGGAGATTAAAAGGGAGCAGAGGGAAAAGTAAACTGTGTATCTGACGTAGGTTTGGGGAATGACCCTATCTATTGCACCGCGTCAGTCAACATATGAATCAGCCAGCCTCGTGTGCCCGCTGGTGTGTTCTTGCTAAGTGTTCATTCATGGGCAGATGTCCTGGAGAGCACAACCGTGTCAAAGAGCCAACTTGGCTGTGCTGACCTCATCCGCTTGAATGATCCAGGTCGCCCTTGCGAAAGAGGTTTTAACCTCAAAGATCTTTCCTGGTTAAATAACGGTAAACATTTATCGAGAAGGATCTGTACTGTTCAACAAGGGGAGGCACTGTCCTGCTATCGTCACCCCTATTAGAGCTCTCCTCTCTGGGCTTGGGGCCCAAGCTAATCCCTGGCCCCTCAGCCCTCACCATGCTATATGCTAATCCCATAGCCCTCTCTGTCCACTTGTCACACAGCTCCCTGTGTCCTCTCAGCCTCCCTATGCTCCCACAGCTTCTGGGTAATTGGGAAAACGTCCCCCATTTGCTTTGATACAGAGTTCACACCTAACCGACTGCATACAGTCCAACAGTACAAATCAACCGTGTTTAAATCCGCTTTAAGTCCTGAAGTTTACATGATACCTCTGAGTCAGGGGAAGACTTAGACAACCAGGTGATGGGTTTTCCTTACTAATCAGTGACCTTAATTCATCAATCAAGTACAAGAGCAGAGTGAAAACCCGCAGACACTCGGCCCTCCGTGGAATGAGTTTGACACATGCTCTGAGTGATTTAAGCTTAGGTTTGTTATTATGTTCAGGTTTTAAGTTATTTAGAATGCACCAAGTGGGAAAAAATAGTTGGTGCCTCTAGGGCAATTCAAACAGCTAATTAAGAACATTTTTACTGAAGAATGTGTTTGTTTTCTATGATTTAATTCGCTTTTTGTGTATTGGTTTATGTTAATATGTATTGATGTGTATTTGATACAAGGCTCATCTGTAAAAGAGACCTTGGTCTCAGCATGACTCTCTGTCAAAATAAAGATACAAATACATTCAAAAATACAGATTTTTTTGGGACATCATGATGCCCAAAAAGTGCATCATAATTAAAAGACCCCCATACACGTCGCTCATGAATTATCCATCTGTGAATGCCTTAAAATGTGTTGCCACCTAAATCAGACTCATTCCTCTGGTTATTTTTGTTGTTAGCTGCCATTCTTATGTCCCTGCACTGGGTTAATGGAAGCTAGTTTTTGAAAAGACTTGGCTCAGACTTATCCTTCATAAGCAGTTCCGTTTTGGCTAAGGATGAGAGGATGCCACCTCTTTACTACTGCTTAAGGGTGCCCGTTGTTACAGGTTTTTACTGTAGTTTCTTTCGAGACAGGAACATGCTATATCGATTGGATCATTACTGTATCCACTAACTCAGCAGTCTTTTTTTCTCATAAGCACACAATCACACACAGTTCATTGAGTTGCTGTGTGGAACATCACACATCATTTAGATTCTGGAACATCATAGCAATGTAGGCCAAAACCCTGCCCCAGTCACAAGGGTCTCTCTGCTCATCACACATCAAACATTACTGCAATGAGGAGGATCAAGACTTTATTTATGTGAATGACTTAGGCTAGCCACGGCAGTTTTATTTCTGATTGTGTACCAAATGGCACCCTATTTCCTATAGTGGCAAAAGGGCTCTGGTCAAAAGTATTGCACTATATTGGGAATGGGTACCATCTGGGATGTAACATTTTCTTTATTCCCTTGCCCAATAGTATTCCTGCAAGGTTTTAAAGAACAGTGTTTTTAATGTGTGTGTCTGTGTAAGTGTCTCTCTGTGTTAGCTTTAGGGGGGCAAAGAGAAGCAGGGCCTGATGGGTAGATTCAGCTCAAAACGCAGTGGCGGTTATCTTCCCAGTGGGGAAGGATACGCAGTGTCTATCTCTGTCTCTTCTTCACTCTGCACGTGCTGAAGAAAACGTGTGTGTGTGTTTGTGTATGTGTGTGTGTCTTGGATTGTGACGAGCTGAAAATGCTCTTCCCAGCAGCGAGTTATGCAATTGCGACAACAGAAAAGCATGACAAATAGAGCCAGCCATTCCTCTCCTCTCACACACACACACACACACACACACACACACACACACACACACACACACACACACACACACACACACACACACACACACACACACACACACACACACACACACACACACACACACACACACACACACACACACACACACACACACACACACACACACAGACGAGCAGCAGCAACTCTTTATTGCTCTCAGCCCCTCAGGCTTTCTTCTGGCCTGTTACTAGGCAACCAGCACCACACCATGTGATATGCTGGGTGACTCACCTGAAGTGTGACATCACAATTCCTGCGGCACCGTCTCACTGTGGCTGGGAGCTTCTCTAGGCCTCCTCTGTGTAGAAGAAACATCAACTGTAGTTTTCATCATTTAAACCATAGAAATTAATAAAGATACTATTCTCCACACTTTCCCCAAAGTTGCACTGGCTCAATCCCGTCATAGATTGAGAAGCATTGGTGGAGGGAGCTTTCACCATTGTTAAATCCATTACAGGGGAAGTGTTGTCACTCTGTTGTGGAAATTGTCATATTGTCTTCCTGACCCCTCACCTCTAACCCCTGACCTCTGTCCTAGGCTACTCCCACTGGAAAGGCCAGGTGCTGACCGCTGACGAGCTGCACGTCCTCTACGAGGGGATCAAGCTCAACAATGTCCACCACTACGACTATGTTCTCACAGGTGAGACGCACACACAGAAAGAAGTGAAGGCTAGCGGTAGCAGTGCTAGCAGACTGGGGATGGTTGTTAGTTTACATCAAGTATTTATTTATGATTGGTTAGACTGCCTTGTACACGTTCACTGCTAAAAGCGGAATTGCAGTATACAGTCAAAAAAGAAACTAGAAGAAAAAGTAGATAACAGTTAGCTAGCTGAAGAAACATTTTATAGAGAGCAGCTAGCTAAGTCAATAGCTTCAGAGAGTGCCTGCTTCTGGTCAAGGCGTACATTCTCTTCAGACAGATGTTGTTCTCGTCAGTCCTCAGCTCCCCCTGTAGCTTTCCAGGGAGAACACAGGAAGCAGTAGATGGATATGAGCCTCATGAGGTCACCTAGACAGAGATGGTGTCGGCTGCAGGGTTTTACAGAACCTGATGTCAGTCAGGCTGTCAGATGTTCACCCACAGCCACTGTTCTGTGGTAGCCGTCGTGCTCTGCTAGCCCTGGCCCAGAGAGAGAGAGACGGAACAGAAACGCTGGCACTCCCTGATGGATTATGTCTCCTCTCCTATCACCTTGAGAGGGAGAGGAGAAGAGAGAGGGAGAGAGAAAGAGGGAGCAGACAAGCAGAGGAGAGGAGAGAGTGGAGGTCATGGTTTTATTCTTTCCCGAGTCCTTGTGAATCTGTCAAGGTGTGAAACGTAGCTAAACTGGAATGTGTTGGAACAGCTACATTCTAGTTACCAGACTATTGGTTGGTCAGCTCTTTTATTAAGACAGACTGCTAGACATTTGGAAGTAATTGTTACGGACACACTAGAGTAGTTGAGGTGAGCACAGCTAAAAACATAGGCTACGTACTGTATATCACCAACAATTAAAAGGTTCACCTTAAATAGACTTAGGAGTGACCAAGACTATTGGCGTGTGAGACAGACAGCATTTGTCAGTTGAAACTTTGTCTGTAAGAAACATAGCTTACAAATGGGACTTACAGATGTATCTGCGGTCACATACATGGCATAAAGTACACTGCGTATATCATCCAATAAGTGGATAAACTGAATGAGTGTAGTTTGAGTTAGAATCTAGCCGTGCCAATTTGCTCCCTATTCCCAACTCTTCCCGTGGCCCTAAATCTTTGTAATTAACAGATCGGTAAAATGTACGAAATATGGTGGAAGCTCAACTAGTACACTGCTCATGTAGTGCATAGAGATGTGTGAAAGTCACACCTTAGCCTGAAGTGTCCCCACTTGCGCTGCCAAATAGCTAGCGTCAGGAGGGCGGTCACGTATGTTTGCAAGCCAGAGGTCCTGTGTTCGAGCCCTCGGTATGAGCCAAGTTAGGAGGAAGCATTAGTCGCTAAGCAAGCAGTGTGACCTTATTTACACTCATACCTATCCAGACCCTTCAGACTGGCAAAAGTCTAGGGTTAGGGACTAGGAAGGGAATTGGCGTTGAGACAGTTAGCCCCTGTGTGTTTAAATTGGCCATGAGGACATGGGCTTTCCCTCACTGAGAGCCTGGTGGCCGAGCGCAAAAGTGAGGCACCCGCACAAACAAGCCTTACATCAGCATTCCCATTGAATCTTCTCCCTCTCTGTCTTCCTCTCTTCTGGCCCTTATCTCCTACCTACTGTACGTACAGCCAGCACTGCAGCGACAGCAGGTCCTGCTCTCATGCACACAAACACTGCAGAAAAGACTCCACCTGCCTCTATGCAAATGCAATGAAAATCTCAGGCGTGACATGGTCCACGAAGAAGCATTAATTGTGTCCACTCTGAGAAAGCACTGACACACTCACTGTCACTCCATGATCCCTGATCCTCTCATTAGAGCCCTGGGTGAGGGTTTGGTTTTGTCTGCAGTGAACTGTATAAAACTTTATTGAGACATTAAGGAGTTAGTTTTGACCCAGAATCATGTTCTCCCTTCAGGGTACACTCGAGACACTTCCTTTCTGGAGATGGTTGTGGACATCGTACAAGAGCTGAAGAGGGCCAATCCTAAACTTGTGTATGGTGTGTATCCCTCACTGTCACCCCTATGTGTGTGTGTCTTGCACATCTGTTCAAATCAACAGGGTGGGGTTCGACCACTTCTGATCACAAGTTCAAGATGCCTGTATGGGTTATTGTTAGGGCCAAGAGTTTGTCCTGACCACCTGACCAGGGAGAACTGGTCTGGAAAAACTCCTAGCCCTAGCTATTGTATCATCCTCTTCAGGTTGGTGTTGGCAGAAGCATGAGGACACAAACAAAAGAAAAGCCTCACACTCTCATGGCTCCAGAAGCAATACATTTAATAGATTTGACATTTAATTTTTTATTTCACCTTTATTTAACTAGGTAGGCCAGTTGAGAACAAGTTCTCATTTACAACTGCGACCTGGCCAAGATAGAGCAAAGCAGTGCGACAAAAACAACACAGAGATACACATGGGATAAACAAACATTCAGTCAATAACACAATAGAAATATCCATGTACAGTGTGTGCAAATGTAGTAAGATTAGGGAGGTAAAGGCAATAAATAGGCCATAGGAAAAAAATAAAATTTAGCAATTAAACACTGGAGTGATAGATGTACAGAAGATGAATGTGCCAGTAGAGATACTGGGGTGCAAAGGAGCAAAAAAACAAAAACAATATGGGGATGAGGCAGTTGGGTAGGCTATTTACAGATGGGCTATGTACAGGTGCAATGATCGGTAAGCTGCTCTGACAGCTGATGTCAGAGCAGCTGACAGCTGTTATTCGACAGCTAAGCTGCCTTCATCCGGGTTTCAGGGTAATGACAAGCTTGATGTAGAATATAGCTTGCCGTATGCTTCCCAGTTGAAACAGGTCATGCATATATTATGACAACATTTTGTTTGTTTTGGTCTTCAGCGGGTTCTTTTTGGGCTGTTTGTGCACACAACATTTTTCCTGAGGCAAGCCGAAGTTCGGTAGGCGAAGTCTAGCCCCCTTTGTTAGTGATTGGTCAACAGTACTACTCCTAGCAGGAGTGAGAACATGAAGTGTTGTCAGTCTTCAAGTGACGACTAGTTTTCATGCACATTCTTTCACATGAGAAATACTGCACCAAACATCTTAGTCACATGTAAAATTGTGTGATTAAGACTAACCCCTGCAAAAACTGGGGTTAGTAGGTTGAAGTAGGAAGTTTACATACACTTAGGTTGGAGTCATTAAAACTTGTTTTTCATCCACTCCACAAATCTCTTGTTCACAAACTATAGTTTTGGCAAGTCGATTAGGACATCTACTTTATGCATGACACAAGTAATTTTTTCACATTTTTTTACAGACAGATTATTTCACTTATAATTCACTGTATCACAATTCCAGTGGGTCAGAAGTTTACATACACTAAGATGACTGTGGCTTTAAACAGCTTCGAAAATTCCAGAAAATTATGTCATGGCTTTAGAAGCTTCTAATAGGCTAATTGACATCATTTGAGTCAATTGGAGGTGTACCTGTGGATGTATTTCAAGGCCTACCTTCAAACTCAGTACCTCTTTGCTTGACATCATGGGAAAATCAAAAGAAATCAGCCAAGACCTCAGAATAAAATTGTAGGCAAGTCTGGTTCATCCTAGGGAGCAATTTCCAAATGCCTGAATGTACCACGTTTATCTGTACAAACCATAGTAATGCAAATATAAACACCATGGGACCACGCAGCCGTCATAACGCTCAGGAAGGAGACACATTCTGTCTCCTAGAGATGAACGTACTTTGGTGAGAAAAGTCCAAATCAATCTCAGAACAACTGCAAAGGACCTTGTGAAGATGCTGGAGGAAACAGGTACAAAAGTATCTATATCCACAGTCAAATGAGTCCTATATCGACATAACCTGAAAGGCCGCTCAGCAATGAAGAAGCCACTGCTCCAAAACCGCCATAGAAAAGCCAGACTATGGTTTGCAGCTGCACATGGGGACGAAAGATCATACTTTTTTGAGAAATTACCTCTGATCTGATGAAACAAAAATAGAACTGTTTGGCCATATTGACCATCCTTATGTTTGGAGGAAAAAGGGAGATGCTTGCAAGCCGAAGAACACCATCCCAACCGTGAAGCACGGGGGTGGCAGCATCATGTTGTGGGGGTGCTTTGCTGCAGGAGGGACTGGTGCATTTCACAAAATAGATGGCATCATGAGAAGGAAAACGATGTGGAAGTTAAAGCTTGGTCGCAAATGGGTCGTCCCAGCAAAATGGCTTAAGGACAGTAATCCTTAACAAGTCAAGGTATTGGAGTGGCCATCACAAAGCCCTCACCTCAAATCCCATAGAAACTTTGTGGGCAGAACGGAAAAAGCGTGTGCGAGCAAGGAGGCCTACAAACCTGATTCAGTTACACCAGCTCTGTCAGGATGAATGGGCCAAAATTCACCCAACTTATTGTGGGAAGCTTTTGGAAGGCTACCTGAAACATTTGTCCCAAGTTAAACAATTTAAAGGCAATGCTACCAAATACTAATTGATACTAACTGTTGACCCACTGGGAATGTGATGAAAGAAATAAAAGCCAAAATAAATAATTGTCTCTACTATTATTCTGATATTTCACATTCTTAAAATAAAGTGGTGTCCCTAACTGACCTAAGACAGGGAATTTTTACTGGGATTAAATGTCAGGAGTTGTGAAAAACTGAGTTGAAATGTATTTGGTTAAGGTGTATGTAAACTTCCGACTTCAACTGTATTCAGACACTTTACTCAGTACTTTGTTGAAACACCTTTTGCAGCCATTACAGCCTACAGTTTTATTGGGTATGATGCTATAAGCCTGGTACACCTGCATTTAGGGAGTGTCTTCTATTTTTCTCTGCAGATCCTTATGAAGGATCTCTCTGTATTTTGCTCCATTCATCATCTTTCCTTTGATCCTGACTAGTCTCCCAGTCCCTGCCGCTGAAAAACATCCCCACAGCATGATGCTGCCACCACCATGCTTCACCGTAGTGATGGTACCAGGTTTCCTCCAAACGTAAAGCTTGGCATTCAGGCCAAAGAGATTAATATTGGTTTCATCTCATGGTTTGAGAGTCATTTAAGTGCCTTTTGACAAACTCCAAGCAGGCTGTCATGTGCCTTTTACTGAGGAGTGGTTTCCGTCTGGCCACTCTACCAAAAAGGCCTGATTGGTGGAGTGCTGTAGAGATGGTTGTCCTTCTGGAAGTTTCTCCCATCTCCACAGAGGAACCATTGGGTTCTTGGTCACCTACCTGACCAAGGCCCTTCTCCCCCGATTGCTCAGTTTGGCTGGGAGGCCATCTCTATTAAGTCTTCCAAACTTCTTCCATTTAAGAATGATGGAGGCCACTGTGTTCTTGCAGACCTTCAATGCTGCATACATTTTTTGGTACACTTCCCCAGATCTGTGCCTTGACACAATCCTGTCTCAGAGCTCTACGGACAATTCCTTCTACCTCAAGGCTTTGTTTTTTTTCTGCCATACACTGTCAACTGTGGGACCTTATATCGACAGGTGTGTGCCATCCCAAATCATGTCCAATCAATTGAATTTACCACAGGTGAACTCCAATCAGGTTGTAGAAACATCTCAAAGATGAAACAGGATGCACCTGAACTCAATTTCAAGTCTCATAGCAAAGGTGTCTGAATACTTATGTAAATAAGATTTCTTTTAAATATATTTTTCAATAAATTACCAAAGAGAATTGCTTCATCATTATGGGGTATTGTGTGTAGATTGATGAGGAATTTTTTTTATTGAATAAATTTTAGAATAAGTCTATAACGTAACAAAATGTGGAAAAGGGGAAGGGGTCTGAATACTTTCCCGAATGCCCTCTATTTTAGATGAATTCTGCCTATTTTTTAAAATTCTGAACCTAAGTATGCAGACGCCTTAAGCCCTTAATGCATTTAGAAAAAGTGCTGACAGGACCGTTGTATCTGTATCAGCGAGTCCCAAGTAAATAATTGTCAATTAAGCTGCAAACTAAGATTAAAGTTGACATAATTTAATAACGGCCATGCATTTCCATGTAAATTAGCTGAACAACATGTAGGAGCAGGATGAATAAAACTGCTGTAAGCGCATGTTTACAGTCTGTTCTGAGGGCAGTGTCGTATTCATTAGTGTACAACATAGCAAAACATTTTGCAACGGAAAATGAAAACGAGAATTTCTTTGTTCGTGTGGTCCATCCCCATTTCGTCCCGTTCTCTTCTGTGTGGTGTCTAGTGAATACGACCCAGGTGTTTGATGTAATTAGCTAATAATGAACCTAGTCAGAAGATGTCTTGGGTCAGGTTAACTTCGATACAAAAACATCTGTAATGTCTGTGTAAAACTTGAGAGATCTGTGTTAGGGATTGAGTGTGTTCTCGTTTTCCTTTTCAGTGTGTGACCCGGTGCTGGGGGACCATGGCTCCATGGTGAGTACTTTTGTGTTTTTGTGTTACGCTGCCTGTATTTTGTAAGTTTTATTGAACAGAGCAGAAAAGATCATGAAAAGAGAATAGTGGGGAAGAGTTCATTGGAAGAGTTCATCATAGACAGTAGGTCGGATTTGAACCCACACTGACAGTGGTAGGTATGTATCCTACACAATCTAGGCCACCAGAGAGTACTGTGCCTTTAATGAGTGATCAGATGGTACTAGTAAGTGATGTCACTACTCCTGCTCAATCTCATTCAATGGGGCAACGCTGACCTTCAGCTTTACCTGAACCAATGACCGCAGCCACACTGAGACACATAAACGGAAATCTTATATGCACTCATCAGTTGTCTGTTCAAGACAACTCTTTTTGGATGAGCTGCATAGGTCAAAGGACATGTTGAGCATTTTTTGATGGATAATGATCTCCATTGTCCGTTGAAAAACCACTGGCACCCGTACGGGAGTTGTAGCAATGAGACAAGATAGTAGCTACTAAACAATTGGATATCACGAAATTGGGGAGAAAAAGGGGTAAAAATTAAACAACAAAAAAGAAAGAAAAAAGAAAAACCACTGGCAAGTTTTTCAGACACAAAGTCACAATGTGGCCGTGGCCTTAGAGACCCACTTTCACTTTCTGCTGTCCCATGTCCCTTCTCTGTCTGTCTCTTTCTGTCCCTGTCTTCCTCCCTCTATCTGTGTGTGTGTGTGTGTGTGTGTGTGTGTGTGTGTGTGTGTGTGTGTGTGTGTGTGTGTGTGTGTGTGTGTGTGTGTGTGTGTGTGTGTGTGTGTGTGTGTGTGTGTGTGTGTGTGTGTGTGTGTGTGTGTGTGTGTGTGTGTGTGTGTACTAGAGTTTGTATGTGTGTTTGATAGGTAGAGAGAGCACAAGGGCATACATGCATACTGTTTGTTGATGTATATAGTGACATTGAGAAAAATGGTGTGTATACTTGTTTGTTTGGACAAGATGTGCTCATCATTCTGATTGGCTCAATGCATCCATCCTTTCCTTGCTAAGCATCTCAGTAGTCTAAAGTTGCTTCCTTTCCTCGTCCCCTTTCCTTGTCCCCTTTCCTTCGTCTGCTCTGATCTGAGCTAGGCAGCAATTTCAGCTCGGTGTAGATAAATAAAGGCTGATGAGGAGAGGCAGACACTTCAGGTGATTGAGATGCACCCTGTGTGTGTGCTTGCGTGTGTCTGTGTGTGTGTGCGCAAGTGTGTGTACCTGCTCACCGGTACTGATGTGTTTCTTCCTGTCTCCAGTACGTTCCTGAGAACCTGCACCCGGTCTACAAGAACAAGGTAGTGCCAGTGGCCGACATCATCACACCCAATCAGTTTGAAGCAGAGTGAGTAATAGTGAACCTATAAGGCTGCTCATGGTGTGTGTGTGTGTGTGTGTGTGTGTGTGTGTGTGTGTGTGTGTGTGTGTGTGTGTGTGTGTGTGTGTGTGTGTGTGTGTGTGTGTGTGTGTGTGTGTGTGTGTGTGTGTGTGTGTGTGTGTGAGACGGAGCGTTAAAGCACCCCAGGGACTGTGTCGTATCTGTTACTATCAGCATCACGGAGCCTCATCCACATCCTAATCAACTACATTGATGTAATTTTACTCAATATCCCATCAAATGATATACAGATACACTAAAGGCCTATGTATGGTGTGTAGCACGTCAGTAAGGTGGTTGCTACACTGAGTTGATGGTTCTTGATACCCAGTCACTCCTCTCTGTGTTTGTTTGCTTGTTTTTTTGTCTGTATTCTTCCATCATTGTTCCTGTGTTGGTTTGTGTGTGCTGTGTTGGTTTGTGTGTGCTGTGTCGGTTTGTGTGTGCTGTGTCGGTTTGTGTGTGCTGTGTCAGTTTGTGTGTGTCTGCTCCACTGCTTCTACCCTCCCTCCTTTCAACCCTACTTCTGAATCATCTCCTCGCTCGTCACTGCAATCCCAGTTCTAGTGGTGCACAGGGTCCCTCTGGTGGATTCCCATGGAATTACAGATGAATAATAATATACTGTCCCTTGTGTCTGAAGTGTTTCCACAGCCTAATGATAGTCTCAGTCGTTTAACTTGGAGATGATGGCGTAAATGTTGCTCACTGTCTCTCACTATGGCACTAGAACACTATAGAAGAACACTAAACAGACTCTTCCTTAGACTGTTTGTTGGTTGCTGTATACAATGAATGTGGTGTTAGTGTCAAGCAGATGAGGCTGGTGGGGGGAGATATAGGAGGACGGGCTCATTCTAATGACTGGAATGTTATGAATGGAACAGATGTGTTTGTTCCATTTATTCCATTCCAGCCATTACAATGTCCCCGTTCTCCTATAGCTCCCCCCACCAGCCTCCTCTGGTGTCAAGGTTAAATTACCATGGGTGTGTTTGTGTATGTGTGTGTGACCTTATTAATGTGTACATGTTTGTCCTCCAGGCTCCTGACAGGGAAGAACATTAGCACAGAGAAAGATGCAGTGGAGGTGAGTCTTAGATGCCATAGAACATGCAACAAATATATTATGGTGCAAAGTTGTCATCAAGTCATGTCAAACCTTGTACATAATCCATGGGCCATGTTTAAACACCAATAAAATGGATTCTTCCTTCCTGGAGGTATTCACTGATATGTAAGTAAGCAGATGGCATCCACACCATTGTTTTCACCAAGCCTTCCGTGACAGTTGTGATTTCCTCAAGGCAAAAAGAAATGGTGTATTTAAAAAAAATAATGTCTCAAGTTTTGAGGGAGTGTGCAATTAGCATGGTGACTACAGGAATGTTGACCAGAGATGTTGCCAGATATTTGAATGTTCATTTCTCTACCATAAGCCGCCTCCAACGTTGTTTTAGAGAATTTGGCGCATTGTCCAACCGGCCTCACAACCGCAGACCACGCGTAATCACACCAGTCCAGGACCTCCACATCCAGCTTCTTCACCTGCGGGATCGTCTGAGACCAGCCCCCGGGACAGCTGATAAAACTGGGTTTGCACAACCGAAGAGAAACTGTCAGAAACCTTCTCAGGGAAGCTCATCTGTGTGCTCGTCATCCTCACCATGGTGTTGACCTGACGGCGTCGTAACTGACTTCAGTGGGCAAATGCGCACCTACGATAGTCACTGGATAAGAGTGCTTTTCATGGATGAATCCAGGTTTCATCTGTATCGGGCAGATAGCAGAAAGTGTATATGGCGTTGTGTGGGTGAGCAGTTTGCTGATGTCAACATTGTGAACAGAGTGCCCCATGGTGGCGGTGGGGTTATGGTATGGGCAGGCATAAGCTTTGGACAACGAACACAATTGCATTTTATTGATGGTCATTTCAATGCACAGATATAATGTGACGTGCCATTGTCGTGCCGTTCATCTGCCACCATCACCTCATGTTTTATCATGATAATACCCAGCCCCATGTCGCAAGGATCTGTACACAACTCCTGAACATTTCCCAGTTCTTCCATGACCTGCATACTCACCAGACATGTCACCTGTTGAACATGTTTGGGATGATCTGGATCTATGTGTACGACAGCGTGTTCCAATTCCCGCCAATACTGACTGGTTTTCTGATCCATGCCCCTACTTTTTTTTTAAAGGTATCTGTGACCAACAGATGCATATCTGTATTCCCAAGAAGGGTGGAGACGGGGATTGGAGCCCTGTCTCTGCTGGGGAGGCATGAATATGTGCTGGGTGTTACCAGCTCAACCATGGCTCTACACAGAAGGGTGCATTTTTAAAAGTATTTGAATAGGGACGTGGCACCATTAGATGTAGCAGGTAGTTGACCTTTGACCCTTTTCCCCTGGCTGCTGCCTCTTTTCCCAGGTGATGGACCTGCTCCATAAGATGGGTCCTGACACGGTGGTCATCACCAGCTCTGACCTGCCCTCGCGTTTGGGTGACCGCTTCCTTGTGTCCCTGGGCAGCCAGAGGACGTGTAAGTGTGTGTGGTCAAGAGTGGGCAAACTAACAATGACCATTAGTAATTGATGTAACTGTCATGGTTTTATATCCCATCTGTGAATCATTGGTCATTGGTGTAACATTTCCTCTTCTTGCATCTCTAGTGATGCCTGATGGTACCAAGTCCACCCAGAGGGTCCGTATGGAGATCCCCAAGGTGGACGCTGTGTTTGTGGGGACAGGGGACCTGTTTGCTGCGATGCTGCTGGCCTGGACTCACCACTACCCCAACGACCTCAAGGTCTGCAGTGTACACTAAAGCCAGTTATAAAACCTAGAGGACTGATTTGGCACCAAAGACTGAGATGAAGTTGCCCATAGATCATTGGTCACTAACCACTTCTGAGTCAAAATGCAAGTCGAGATCTACTGCTCAGATTTTTTTTTTAAACATGACTTTAAAAAAACTAAAGCCAATGCAACATTAACCAATTAAAATCAGTTCTGTAGCAAAGAGGTTTGTTCAATAGGCTATAGGCCCAATATAGTATCACTGCATATTGGCTACGCTTGAATTGCCCTGCCAAAGTTGTTCTTCTCAGACCATTTTGAAATTGTTTCAAAATGTTTGGTATCAGGTACGAAGGTAAGACCCAAGTGCAGACTGTGTGAAGTAACAGTGTTTAATGTAACGACAGGTCAAGGCAGGCAGGGGTCGATAATCCAGAGTAGGAGCAAAGGTACAGGACGGCAGGGAGGCTCAGGGACGGGCAGATTGATCAGGCGGGCGGTTACAGGGTCAGGACAGACGAGGGTCAAAAACCGGGAAGACAAGAAAAAGAGAGGCTGGGAAAAGACAGGCGCTGACAGGACAAACGCTGGTAAGCTTGACAAAACAAGATGAACTGGCAACAGACAGACAGAAAACACAGGTATAAATACACAGGGGATAATGGTGAAACGGGTGACACCTGGAGGCGGGTGGAGACGATCAACAAGGACAGGTGAAACAGATCAGGGCGTGACAGTTTGGTATATGATCAGACTGGTAATAGATCATTTGGTATATTCCTTGTGAGGCACAGCTGAGTGAGCATAATAATTAGCTTATTTTTTTTTTACTAGACTGATGGCCTGCGTCTGATGATCAATCTGAGGGGAGGGAGCAGCGTTGAGGCTGCCTCTTATCTGACTCACCATCCCTCTCTCTCTCTCTCTCTCCCCCTCAGCTCGGAAAAGGGGACACAGTCTTCCAGCTGATGGCAAAACTTAAGTCGCACTGCATTATTTCTGCCTTATGCACCAATTCATGTTGTTACTCCAATGTTACTCCAGAGAAGTGAAATTATTCTTTGATATTAAAAAAGACACAAGCCACTAATAATAACTATGCAAGCTTATCGAAACAGGGAGAACGCACATTGTATGACTTATAAAACTGTTGAACAAAGTGTTGACAGTGCTGAATAACAACTTAAACAGGAACTTACACATAAAAACATCAGCACTTTGCTGTATTCGTTGACTCTCTCTCTCTAGTCGGGGTTTTAAACGTTTTGAAATCTCACATTACCAACTTTGCTGTGCGTTCGAGGCTTCTTTTTACAGCATATGGTTCAAGGAAACTAGACACTGTGATCTGAGCTATGTGATTGGCTAGCGATAGACCTTTAGGTTCACTTGATCTGCTCTCTGGGCCTGCCGGGTAGGCAGTGTTCTACCTTCAGACACATGAAATCGTTTAAAATGGTAACACTTTGCCTTCCTGGCACTAGGGCTGCTGAATCAAGTGCACCTACCCCAACAGCATGAAACCATTCTTTTTTAAAGAGGAACGCAAGGCTTTATCATTCGTTTTTTTTACAGAAATGTTTTGGTGATTGAGTAGGAATGGCTTGGAGATGGACCAATCGCGATCGACCGGTTGGGGACCACTGCCCTACATGCTGATCTTGAGTCAGTTTTGCATTTCCCCCCACTAATGGTGAAGATTGGGGAAGGGATCTAGGGGAAACTTCACCCCAAAGTGTGATAGTAATGGCCCTCCGTGGCGCTGTCCCTGCTGTCACAGAAGCAATCAATAGAAAAGATTGGAGGTGCACCGTCTAGGTTTTATAGCTAAATCTCACCAATGATACTGTCAGCATCATACTTAGAATAATAGTGATATCAATCAGTCAGCTACGTTACATTTACATTTACATTTAAGTCATTTAGCAGACGCTCTTATCCAGAGCGACTTACAAATTGGTGCATTCACCTTATGACATCCAGTGGAACAGCCACTTTACAATAGTGCATCTAAATATTTTAAGGGGGGTGAGAAGGATTACTTTATCCTATCCTAAGTATTCCTTAAAGAGGTGGGGTTTCAGGTGTCTCCGGAAGGTGGTGATTGACTCCGCTGTCCTGGCGTCGTGAGGGAGTTTGTTCCACCATTGGGGAGCCAGAGCAGCGAACAGTTTTGACTGGGCTGAGCGGGAACTGTACTTCCTCAGTGGTAGGGAGACGAGCAGGCCAGAGGTGGATGAACGCAGTGCCCTTATTTGGGTGTAGGGCCTGATCAGAGCCTGGAGGTACTGAGGTGCCGTTCCCCTCACAGCTCCGTAGGCAAGCACCATGGTCTTGTAGCGGATGCGAGCTTCAACTGGAAGCCAGTGGAGAGAGCGGAGGAGCGGGGTGACGTGAGAGAACTTGGGAAGGTTGAACACTAGACGGGCTGCGGCGTTCTGGATGAGTTGTAGGGGTTTAATGGCACAGGCAGGGAGCCCAGCCAACAGCGAGTTGCAGTAATCCAGACGGGAGATGACAAGTGCCTGGATTAGGACCTGCGCCGCTTCCTGTGTGAGGCAGGGTCGTACTCTGCGGATGTTGTAGAGCATGAACCTACAGGAACGGGCCACCGCCTTGATGTTAGTTGAGAACGACAGGGTGTTGTCCAGGATCACGCCAAGGTTCTTAGCGCTCTGGGAGGAGGACACAATGGAGTTGTCAACCGTGATGGCGAGATCATGGAACGGGCAGTCCTTCCCCGGGAGGAAGAGCAGCTCCGTCTTGCCGAAGTTCAGCTTGAGGTGGTGATCCGTCATCCACACTGATATGTCTGCCAGACATGCAGAGATGCGATTCGCCACCTGGTCATCAGAAGGGGGAAAGGAGAAGATTAATTGTGTGTCGTCTGCATAGCAATGATAGGAGAGACCATGTGAGGTTATGACAGAGCCAAGTGACTTGGTGTATAGCGAGAATAGGAGAGGGCCTAGAACAGAGCCCTGGGGGACACCAGTGGTGAGAGCGCGTGGTGAGGAGACAGATTCTCGCCACGCCACCTGGTAGGAGCGACCTGTCAGGTAGGACGCAATCCAAGCGTGGGCCGCGCCAGAGATGCCCAACTCGGAGAGGGTGGAGAGGAGGATCTGATGGTTCACAGTATCGAAGGCAGCCGATAGGTCTAGAAGGATGAGAGCAGAGGAGAGAGAGTTAGCTTTAGCGGTGCGGAGCGCCTCCGTGATACAGAGAAGAGCAGTCTCAGTTGAATGACTAGTCTTGAAACCTGACTGATTTGGATCAAGAAGGTCATTCTGAGAGAGATAGCGGGAGAGCTGACCAAGGACGGCACGTTCAAGAGTTTTGGAGAGAAAAGAAAGAAGGGATACTGGTCTGTAGTTGTTAACATCGGAGGGATCGAGTGTAGTTTTTTTTAGAAGGGGTGCAACTCTCGCTCTCTTGAAGACGGAAGGGACGTAGCCAGCGGTCAGGGATAAGTTGATGAGCGAGGTGAGGTAAGGGAGAAGGTCTCCGGAAATGGTCTGGAGAAGAGAGGAGGGGATAGGGTCGAGCGGGCAGGTTGTTGGGCGGCCGGCCGTCACAAGACGCGAGATTTCATCTGGAGAGAGAGGGGAGAAAGAGGTCAGAACCAGCAGAGAGGGGAGAAAGAGGTCAGAACCAGCAGTGTCGTTTGACTTAGCAAACGAGGATTGGATGTCGTCGACCTTCTTTTCAAAATGGTTGACGAAGTCATCTGCAGAGAGGGAGGAGGGGGGAGGGGGAGGAGGATTCAGGAGGGAGGAGAAGGTGGCAAAGAGCTTCCTAGGGTTAGAGGCAGATGCTTGGAATTTAGAGTGGTAGAAAGTGGCTTTAGCAGCAGAGACAGAGGAGGAAAATGTAGAGAGGAGGGAGTGAAAGGATGCCAGGTCCGCAGGGAGGCGAGTTTTCCTCCATTTCCGCTCGGCTGCCCGGAGCCCTGTTCTGTGAGCTCGCAATGAGTCGTCAAGCCACGGAGCGGGAGGGGAGGACCGAGCCGGCCTGGAAGATAGGGGACATAGAGAGTCAAAGGATGCAGAAAGGGAGGAGAGGAGCGTTGAGGAGGCAGAATCAGGAGATAGGTTGGAGAAGGTTTGAGCAGAGGGAAGAGATGATAGGATGGAAGAGGAGAGAGTAGCGGGGGAGAGAGAGCGAAGGTTGGGACGGCGCGATACCATCCGAGTAGGGGCAGTGTGGGAAGTGTTGGATGAGAGCGAGAGGGAAAAGGATACAAGGTAGTGGTCGGAGACTTGGAGGGGAGTTGCAATGAGGTTAGTGGAAGAACAGCATCTAGTAAAGATGAGGTCGAGCGTATTGCCTGCCTTGTGAGTAGGGGGGAAGGTGAGAGGGTGAGGTCAAAAGAGGAGAGGAGTGGAAAGAAGGAGGCAGAGAGGAATGAGTCAAAGGTAGACGTGGGGAGGTTAAAGTCGCCCAGAACTGTGAGAGGTGAGCCGTCCTCAGGAAAGGAGCTTATCAATGCATCAAGCTCATTGATGAACTCTCCGAGGGGACCTGGAGGGCGATAAATGATAAGGATGTTAAGCTTGAAAGGGCTGGTAACTGTGACAGCATGAAATTCAAAGGAGGCGATAGACAGATGGGTAAGGGGAGAAAGAGAGAATGACCACTTGGGAGAGATAAGGATCCCGATGCCACCACCCCGCTGACCAGAAGCTCTCGGGGTGTGCGAGAACACGTGGGCGGACGAAGAGAGAGCAGTAGGAGTAGCAGTGTTATCTGTGGTGATCCATGTTTCTGTCAGTGCCAAGAAGTCGAGGGACTGGAGGGAGGCATAGGCTGAGATGAACTCTGCCTTGTTGGCCGCAGATCGGCAGTTCCAGAGGCTACCGGAGACCTGGAACTCCACGTGGGTCGTGCGCGCTGGGACCACCAGATTAGGGTGGCAGCGGCCACGCGGTGTGGAGCGTTTGTATGGTCTGTGCAGAGAGGAGAGAACAGGGATAGACAGACACATAGTTGACAGGCTACAGAAGAGGCTACGCTAATGCAAGGAGATTGGAATGATAAGTGGACTACACGTCTCGAATGTTCAGAAAGTTAAGCTTACGTAGCAAGAATCTTATTGACTAAAATGATTAAAATGATACAGTACTGCTGAAGTAGGCTAGCTGGCAGTGGCTGCGTTGTTGACTTTGTAGGCTAGCTGGCAGTGGCTGCGTTGTTGACACTACACTAATCAAGTCGTTCCGTTGAGTGTAATAGTTTCTACAGTGCTGCTATTCGGGGGCTATTCACCAACGTTCCCACCATTCGAACTTCCCAGAATAATTCTCAAGGTAACTTGATAGTTGTGGTATGCTGGCACTCTTCCCAATGTTTCAAAAGTTGTCTGGACCACTGAAGGGGTGCTCAGTCCTAGGATTTTAAAACTGCAATTGTAAAAGAAGGATCAGGATGGCGGCTTAATTTCCTTTGAAAGTTTCAATATTGCTTTGACAAACAAGTCTCTGTCTTTCTCTCTCTCTGTCTGTTAGACTGCATGTGAGAAGACTTTCTCAGTCATGCATCACGTTATCAAGAGGACCATCTCCTATGCTCACGGTAAGACAAAATCAAGCATCATTTTACTCACTCTAAGAAGTGTTTGTGTGTACATGTGCCCGTGTTTAAGATTCTTGAGCGTTCTTTTGCTCCTTCTGTCTTTTGTTTTTCTCTTTCTCTGGGTGATTCTCTCTCTCCTCTTTTCCCCCCTCCATCTTTCTCTCTCTTTCTCTCTTTCAGAGTTAGCAGGGCCTGGCCGAAAACCCAGCCCACCTCAACTGGAGCTGAGAATGGTTCAGAGCAAAGCGGACATCGAGGACCCCGCCATCGTGATGGAGGCTACTGTCCTAACCCTATAGAGCCCCCACATCCCATCCTCCTCCCCCACCCACCCCTCCACCCGCTCCACAACCGCACAATGTATAGGTGTTGTACATTTTTATCTGTAATGTGACATTGCCTTAGAAATCTCTTACAGAGCACAACATTTCCATATGAGGAGACTTAGCAGGGTATGGATGGACAGACTGGGGGGTGAGCAGAGGAGGGGAAGACGTGAGTGGACTGGGGTGGGGGCTACTGCACCTCGCGCAACTCCCTTTGACAACCTGGTCTCTCTCGGTCTCTCTTCATCTCTCCCACTCCCTCTATGAGCTCGCCTAACCTCTTGGTTTGTCCTGCACACACAGCTTCACAGCCCAGCCCAGGCCTAGACTATTCCAAGGCCAGGCATCACAGGGCTTAGGCCTATTGGAGTTGCAGCACTAGCTAACTACGGTGGCAATGTGGTGGCCCAGTCTAGCTAAGGCCGAGGTTATATCTGGTAGAGGTTGATCGATTATGATTTTTCAATGCCAATACCGATTATTGGAGGACCAAAAAAGCCGATACCGATTAATCGGCCGCTTTTTATATATATATTTGTGATAAGGACAATTACAACAATAATGAATGAACACTTTTATTTTAACCTAATGTAATACATAAATAAAAATCTATTTAGTCTCAAATAAATAATGAAACATGTTCAGTTTGGTTTAAATAACGCAAAAACACAGTGTTAGAGAAGAAAGTAAAAGTGCAATATGTGTCATGTAAAAAAAGCTTACGTTTAAGTTCCTTGCTCAGAACATGAGAACATATGAAAGCTGGTGGTTCCTTTTAACATGAGTCTTCAATATTCTCAGTTAAGAAGTTTTAGGTTGTAGTTGTTATAGGAATTATAGGGCTATTTGTATTTCATATACCTTTGACTATTGGATGTTCTTATAGGCACTATAGTATTGCCAGCCTAATCTCGGGAACTGATAGGCTTGAAGTCATAAACTGCTCTATCAAAAATCATAGACTTAATTATAGTATAATAAACACACAGAAATATGAGCCTTAGGTCATTAATATGGTCAAATCCAGAAACTATCATTTTGAAAACAAAACATTTATTCTTTCAGTGAAATACGGAACCATTCTATATTTTATCGAATGGGTGGGATCCATAAATCTAAATATTGCTGTTACATTGCACAATCTTCAATGCTATGTCATAATTATGTAAAATTCTGGGAAATTAATTACGGTCTTTGTTAGGAAGAAATGGTCTTCACACAGTTTGCAACAAGCCAGGCGGCCCAAACTGCTGCATATACCCTGACTCTGCTTGCACAGAACGCAAGAGAAGTGACCCAATTTCCCTTGTTAATATTGCCTGCTAACATGAATTTCTTTAAACTAAGTACGCAGGTTAAAAAAATATTCTTGTGTATTGATTTTAAGAAAGGCATTGATGTTTATGGTTAGGTACATTGGTGTAAAGCCGGTGCTTTTTTCGCGAATGTGCTTGTTAAATCATCACACGTTTGGAAAAGTAGGCTGTGATTCGATGATAAATTAACAGGCACCGCATTGATTATTTGCAATGCAGGACAAGCTAAACTAGTAATATCATCAACCATGTGTAGTTAACTAGTGATTATGTTAAGATTGATTGTTTTTTTATAAGATAAGTTAAATGCTAGCTAGCAACTTACCTTGGCTCCTTGCTGCACTCGCGTAACAGGTGGTCAGCCTGCCACGAAGTCTCCTCGTGGCGTGCAATGTAATCAGCCATAAACGGTGTCCAAAAATGACGATTACCGATTGTTATGAAAACTGGAAAACGGCCTTAATTAATCGGCCATGCCGATTAATCGGTCGACCTTTAATATCTGGCCTGCAAAAATCAACCAACCAACAATCTGTCAATCAATCAAGCCCTGTGAAATACATGCACAGCTGAGGGCAGAATACTGATCAGGGATAGGATAGAACCTGAGGCACTTATTTCAGTGGAGGAGTGGTGGTTTAGACACGTTTTACCTCATATGTCACAACAGGACAATGGTTTTGGGTATGTTGATTCTTAAATCAATTGTCCATGTTCGGTGCTTAGATCATGATCAGTGTATGATCATTGTAAGCACGTCACTAACTTTGTGGTTGTATGTTTTTGTGTTGATTGTTATTTGTTATTTACAATGTGTGAAATGCTGGAGATCTATCATTTCAACATTTGTTGATATATGATCCTTGTGTGTTCAAATTTCAATGTTATTGGAATTACCATGTGTATGTCTTTTATTTTGGTCTTAATTGGATGTAAGGTCTAGCAAGGATAATCTACACTGTTCGTTTTATACGTGCAAAACATTCATATACTTTTTTGTGTATTTGTATATTTACATATCTTGGGCAGATATAATATTGATATGGTTTCTCTGTCTGTGCCAAACTTGTGAAATCAAATTATGTTAGAGTGCCGAACTGGCTGTTTCCTGATACAGACATGAAATTGCAATAAAGTTAATATGAATCCTGTTATTTAGCCAACTTGCTGTAAGTTTTCTGTCTGCCCCTGCTTTGTAGGGAATTCTCCATATCTTACCCTCTGTTCTGAAAAATTAACAATGTGGAGAAAGCCGATTTGATCTTTCTGGAGATGCTCTGTTACAGGGACTCAAAGTTGAGGAACCAACCATTTCTCATCAGACAGGGGGGGTGTCCGTGTGCAGGACCAATCAGGGGTTAGTTCTGCTCTGACTGACATGTACTTACTCCTCAGCTTTTCATGAAACCAGTGAACTGTTTAATATATGTTCCAACTGTGCGTTACTGTACATTTGTGTGTTTGCGTGTGTGTGTGAGAGTATGTACATGTATGTAAGTGTATATTTCCTGTAATGGGGTTTGGGGGTTTTATGGGAGGGCATGGGGTGGGGTGGGGTGGGGGGAAACTAGTAAAAAAAAAGAAGAGAAGCAATGACTTATCATCCAGAAACTAGCCTTTCCGGTGCTCTCGTAGGAATAGCCCAGCTGCTGACTAAGTCAGTGGTGGTGAGGTTTGTTGGCTGTGCCAGCTTTTGAACCCAAATACTGTATGTGGTCATTGAACTCCAAAACGGAAGCACCTAAAACTGCCATTGAGTGGTCCGAGTGTGTACTTTGAGTAGGAGCTTTGGAGAGTTGGATGGTCGAGGCTGTCTGTGTCTTCTGGCAAGATATATATGTTGGTCTGAAGTGGGTTGCCTTGCAAAAATGGAGTCTGGTCATAACCAAATCTTTAGCTCTCCCAGTATTCTGTGGGAAACTATGGAAACAGTTTGAACATATTGACTGTTGTTGCAGCAATGTTTTAGCACATTCCCTGGGGGAAATGTAGTGGGATAGTTTACAGTGGATTACAAAATATATGTTATTTATACATATATATATATATAGTATATGTATAAATATGTCATGGACAGTGGAATATGTATGTACTGTGGATCATGAATCTGTGCTAAAGATATGGCCAATTTCTGAAACATATTTGTGGGCACTGCCTTGAATCAGATGGGACATTCCGGAATCTCTTCTTCCCTAATATTCAGCCAATAGCACGTGGCTCGATTGCAGTAGTGATGAAAAAAAACAATTAGGTTAAGGATGATTGTTGACATGGTGTGCAACATTTTGTGTCTTAGCTCTTAGAAAAAGTGAGAAAAAATGCCCACCCCTACATGTTTCTTTGTTTGGACCACTGTGTTTGCTGTAGTGTTGACTCTCTCCTAAAATAGTCCCTTGGCAAAGTATCATAACATGTACTCTTGCCATATGTATACAAGAAACAGTAGGCAACACTAGAACATTAACCATGATGTCAGTACAGAAAGGGAGATCTTTGACTAATGCAGCATTCGTAACCAAGTGGGAGGTGGGAATTTACAGGTTGTGAAGTCGTAAATACTAGTTGGTTGCAATTACCTGCTTTGAACTCGTCGAGAAACGCTGATTGACTAATGGCCAACAAACTGCGAAAACCATAAACTAAAAGTACAGCTGTCACACTTGTAAACAAATTAGTATTCAAAAACTATATTAATAGATTTTTTTATAAATAATGTTTGTTGCATTTAACTACCGGAAATGCAGTTTCAAGGTTATGTCCTTAGTAGATGATGTCAGCATGTAGGAGAAAGGGGAGCTCAGGATGGTGAACGAGTTTCCCACAAGTAATTACCAGTTGGAGGCCCGTTCAAGTGGATTTTTCCCAGTTGTAGTGGTAAATTCCCACTTCTCACTTGGTTACGAGCAAAGCATTAAGCGTAACTGAGTGCCCCCTACTACCCCCTGCCTTTGTAACTGTATCTGTCCCTTAGTGGTTTTAACAGTGACCAGTCTATGCTTGGCTCTTCTTTTTGTTCTTATGTTGAAGATTTTCTTTTTACATTTTCTTTTCTCAATGGGCAAACAATGAAATGTATTAACTGTTTGGTAAAGTTTTTAGTGCTTCGTTTTTTGAGCCTGAATATTTTATAACATGTTACAATGAAGATTGTAGTGTACAAATCCACATTTATAATATATAATATGTATGTTATGATGCAATAAAAAATAAAGTAATGATTATATTATATCCACCTGCTTTTTTTCTGTAAGTAAATTAGTATCAACACACTGCCAATGTTAGGCGTGTGTATGGGAGGCGAAGTCAAGTGCAGGAGAGCGGATTATAGTAAACAGGCGCACTTTAATACCGGTCAACAATGACAGCACATAAAACATACTAGTGCCAAAAACACGGTACATAACAAAAGTGCAGCGCCTGACAAATATCCACGTAACAATAAACAATTACACACAAAGACATGGAGGGGAACAGAGGACTAAATACACGCAGTGTGATTATGGAATGAAAACCAGGTGTGTATGAAACAAGACAAAACAAATGGATATATGAGAAATGGAGCGGCGATGGCTAGAAAGCCTGTGACGTTGATCGCCGAAAGCCGCCCGAACAAGGAGAGGAGCCGACTTCGTCGGAAGTCGTGACAGCCAAAGGAAGGGGCCGGTCATGGAAGTCCATAATTGGCTGAAACTGAAAGTACGTAAAAAATGTGGCATATAAAAATGACATTCAAAAATATATATATTTGAAATAGACATGTGTTTGCATTTTGTACATTCAATATCTACCTGCAATGTTGGGTAACTATCTTTCCTGGTAACATATCCCATACGATGCTTGTCATGTACGTAAGTCAATGCATGCCTATCGGGGGACACTTTACTACAAGCAACTAATATGTATATTAGTTTCCTCCAATACAGCAGATAAACAAAGGTTGACAATTTCATTGAATTCATGAACATGACACTGGTAGGGTGCTTGCCGAAAACCGTATTCTGTACATCTGTATGGCATGGTCAATGAATGATCATACTCACATATGCTGTCTACCTATACTCAACTGAACACAGGTATACCAGTTTGCACAGAGTTAGAATACCTAAGAGGATACCTATAGCCAGTGCTTGACTTGGGCTTAAATAGGTGCCGGTACTCATTTTGGGTGCCGGTACTGTTTATATTTATGTGCAGGAGCTCCACAACACTTTTGAGCTAATATTATATAAGAGGAACAGGAGCTCAAGCAGGTGAGCTCCTTAGTTCCGGTGAGGTCCTGCCCATGTCAAGCATTGCTTATACACCTACTTTCTGGAGGGTCATCAATACTCTCTGCCGAAAGCTGCATCCCCTCTCGCTGCATGGGGCTGTCAATTAATGATTATAAATGTTTCATGAGTGTACACCTCAGTTATTATAAGACACAAAACGCATAAACAGCTTGTGGAGAACATTTAAAATCTGAAAGTGTTGCCATGGAAACCCATAAAATGACATAACTCTGTGGTCACCCTTGACTGAACTGGCTAAAAGTATGTATGATCTGAAGGAATTCACACGTTCAAGGTACAGTAGGAATAACCGCTAACATATTCAGGATGAAAAGAGGCACAGAGACATCTACCTGCATTACAATTGGGAGAGAAAGGGTACATAATGAGAATTCTGGCTTGTTTATCAGAGAGGAAGAGGCAGAGCGAGAGTGTTTACTCTGAGAGTGTTTACTCTCTGCCAACGAGGTCGATGAGAGAGTCGCATTTGGTCAACAACAAAAACAATGAATTTGCTACGTGAGGCTTATTTAATCCAATATAATTTGGTAATGGTTAGGTTGTTACGAATACGCTGATATAATTGTATTCGGCAGAAATAAACAACAACGTTATTAGCGAGTTGTGTCTATGGAGTTGTGACCGTTGTGCACACGCGTATCTGGCCTCTCATTGGGTAGAATTGTCCCACCTGATCTCGCCACCTCCCGTATGCCTTCCATCTTTGAGGACATGTATTTCCATTGTTAGATCGGTCACTCGATTATCTTGAAAATATAATAGATAATCTTTATTGTTATGCATTGTATCCAGGGGACAAATGTTGTGGTTGGATAGACAGGAAGTTGCATGTTTCACAGAAGGATGTAGCTAGCTAGAAGTTAGTTAGCTCAAAGATAAACCTTTATGTTGAAAAATAAATACTTCTATGGCTCTGGGGTGCAAAGACACCCATGTTGTTTCAGTGTTGAGTTGAAAACCAACGCGTCGGATCTGTTTGGTAACGTTAATCGTCGTCAGGATCCAGAAATCAGGTAACTTTAGCTAGCTAAAATGCTATCCAAGTTAGCAGGGGTGTAAAATCATCTTTACGTCGATTCTGTTGCAAAACGTTTACTCAGACGGAAAACGTAAACCAGAGTTTCTATTGGACAAATTATGGTAGGTCCCTCCTCGTTTCATTCAGTTTGTTTCCGTTTGGTTGTTAAACGGTAAACGGGTTTCGTAATGAATACACCCCTGGTTAACTAGATAGCTGAAACCACTGCAGTAGCCAGCTAACATGCCACCTAATTTAACATATCACGGCGTAGCAGTCTGGACTCAGACATAATGTATTGGCACAGACTGCCTTCGTGGGTTGGGAGTTGTGACCACAGTATGTGAACTTGACTGGAGCGCAGAACGAGTTTCCCCTAGGCTGGAACTTCGGCCTTCTTCAGTAGCGTTCACTTCATGAGCTCACGCCTCGATCACACTGACAGTGTTTTGCATTTTGGTAGCAGAAGTACATTAATTTCCAATGGAACGCTGCGTTTGCCTTGCAGCATTGCGTTGCGTACATTGGATTTATTGAACATGTGTATCAAACTGTAGACAGTTTGACAGAAATGGTAGTAGAAGCTGAATGTTCTTTTGTTGCACCACATCCAGATGATAGTGCACCACATCCAGATGATAGTGCACCACATCCAGATGATAGTGCACCACATCCAGATGATAGTGCACCACATCCAGATGATAGTGCACCACATCCAGATGATAGTGCACCACATCCAGATGATAGTGCACCACATCCAGATGATAGTGCACCACATCCAGATGATAGTGCACCACATCCAGATGATAGTGCATACCATTTTGCGCAATAACACTGGCGGTGTGCCTGCCCATCATGCATTTGTAGGCTACTTTAAAAAAAAATATATATATATATATATTATTTGTATTTGTTTTTTGTATGATTTTTGTTTTTTTGTATTTTTATTTAATTAAAAAAATGTGTTGGCTACTTGTGTGCTTCTATAGAGTACCACAGCATGAGTCATAATACCCATAAAACCTAGTGGTCAAACAGGAAATGGTTCCAATCATTTTTCCACCATTCATTTTCCACATAAGAGATTTTAGAAACACTTAAAGACTGTTTTGTGTAGGCTTACCTTGGCGTGATGTTTTGCACAAGACAGTTCTCATCTCCTAACCACGCTACTGCCTCCGCTGCATTGTTCTCAACACCAAAATGCTGGTTAACTGTGCTATTATGCACATAACAACATGGTCTAGGAAAAGGCGCCAATTCAATTCATCATTGATGTTTCAGAACCGCGGACAGTGACCGTTATCCAATGCGGGAGAATGTGCATTTGTTATAAAATAATATCATTTTTATTAGTGTTGCACCATTGTTCTTACATAATATAAAATAGCCTAGTGGTTCGTGTTGGGCCGGTAACTGAAAGGTTGCTGGATCAAATCCCCGAGCTGACAAGGTAAAAATCTGTCGTTCTGCCTCTGAGTATAAGGCAGTTAACCCCACTGAAGAGTTAAGAAAATATTTACCAAATAAACAAAAGTAAAAAATAACACAATACAATAACAAGGCTATATATAGGGGGTCCCGATACTGAGTCAATGTGCGGGGGCACAGGTTAGTCAAGGTAATTTGTACATGTAGGTGGTGTAGGTAGTGGTGAAGTGACTATGCATAGATAATAAACACAGAGTAGCAGCAGTGTACAAAACAAATGGAGGGGGGTGGTGTCAATGTAAATAGTCCGGTAGACATTTTATTAATTGTTCAACAGTCTTATGGCTTGTGGGTAGAAGCTGTTAAGGAGCCTTTTGGTCGTAGACTTGGCGCTCTGGTACTGCTTGCCATGTGGTAGCAGAGAAAACAGTCTATGACTTGGTGACTGGAGTCTCTGACAATTTTTGGGTATTTCCTCTGACACCGCCTATTATATAGGTCCTGGATGGCAGGAAGCTTGGCCCCAGTAATGTACTGGGCTGTACACACTACCCTCTGTAGTGCCTTATGATCAGATGCCGAGTAGTTGCCATACCAGGCGGTGATGCAACCGGTCAAGATGCTCTCGATGGTGCAGCTATAGAACTTTTTGAGGATCTGGGGACTCATGCCAAATGTTTTCAGTCTCCTGAGGGGGAAAAGGTGTTACCGTGCCCTCTTCACGACTGTCTTGGTATGTCTGGACCATGATAGTTCGTTGGTGATGTGGACACCAAGGAACTTAAAACTCTCACCCGGCTCCACTACAGCCCCATCGATGTTAATGGGGGCCTAGTGTGTCGCACTCGCAAAAGCTTCACAATTTATTTATTTGTAGGCTATAGCCTTTCAAATAATTGAAATAATAGGCTCAACTCCATTCACATATTATGGTTATGACCAAGTTCGAGTTGACGTTAAAGAGAAACTAGATAGCTAGCAGAGGTTAGCCTAGCTAGCTGTGACTTTCAGTTGAAGCTGTCATTCACATGAAAATTGGACTGTGTTAGCTAACTAACTATTTTGCTAACTAAAGTCAGTTTAAATATGCATGTGGAATTAACCAACAAGTATTTATGTTTATAATACCCTCCCACGTGTGAATGAATTAGACCAGCTAATGTCAGTCAACCACTAGCCCTTGACCATGACTCAGTTCCATTACATTACACATAAGAGTCACATAAGAGTAAATGCATCTTCTGTAGGGGGAGTTTTGTTAAGAGCCTCAAAGCTCAATCTGAACATTAACACGGAGCGCTTGTGTTATGGTTTCGGAAACCATAATGACCTTATCTTTCATTTCAGTGAGAAATCATTTAAAAAAAACAAGGTTAAATTGATACAAACTCTGATCTATTTAGGGCGTAAATCGTTATTTTCTTTTGGCCAGTTGTTTTTAGGTATTGGGACAATCAGCGAAACCGCTTCTGGAACGGTAATGCGAGCTGGTAAAGGCAAGCCTGAAGTGGACCACCAGTTTTGAGTCCAAGATGGGACAGTGGAATGGGGCCTGATCACCTCTGTGAAAGCACTGTCACAAAGTGTTTTAAAACATTTAGGAACGGAAGGTTAAAATGTGCATCTTATCAGTCCAATTCAGGCACTCCCTGTTTCCATCTGTTTTCTTCCATTTGGTGACTAATGAATGCGACCCAGGCCTTTCGTCATGGCTGGACCCATCACAGCAGCTGAACTTCTCCACCCAACCCCCCATACAGATGGATAGAAATGAGAGGTGACTTATCCAGGGTGCTGCTGCAAGAGCACTAATCAGTGCTAATCTGTTCTGGACTAGATTAGAGCTTTGTTAGAGATTAGAGCATCTCTCATTATTCTCTGTGTACAAAGGAGAGGCTCCTTCTGTGTTCTGTCTGTTTTAACACTTTTAAAACAGTGTGTCTTGGTTTTTGTTCTCGTCTCGCGGCGATCTGGTACGAAGCCGTCGCCGACTAGCTCTTTCGTTTCTCACCTGAGTTGCTTTCCTGTTGCGCCGATGGACGCTCCCTCCTCATCCTCCTCTTTTCCTTGGGACTTAGTGTTCATGCTGTCATCATCATAATTTATCTTGTCTCCTATGGGGATTAACATTAGCATGAGTCTCCGGCACCGTGGACACTGACTCCCATTTGTCCTCCTCTTAAAACGCTGTGGAGATTTTTATCTCTTTTTCCTGTGATCCTTTTTTAAAATTTCTCCTGGGGGGGGAAGGTAATCAAGGAGGGGGGCGAAGATGCTGAACCAGGGGGCCGTGATGCTCTTTACAGGGCTCTGTGGGGCACTGGTGGTGCTGGCAATCGCCTACTATACCTACTGGTAAGTCCTGTTGAAGGGAGCAGTCGAGGACCGCGTCAGAACTTTATAAGAACTTTATAGACATGACTGCGTGAGGCTGTGTGCAACCACAAACTATAATCTAAAATCTCTTGAACTACCTGACACTGTTTATTTGGGAGAGTGTAGACTGGGCTTGGTTGGTTGTTGTCTCTGTAGCACTTTAAATTAAGTTGATTTCTTTGGGTTTATCTTGTTATTTGTTCTGGAGTGGCTCGGGTCCTTAGTTTAGCCTGTTTTGGCCTTTGGAAGGCCAATGGAGGCCAGGCTGTTTCTCCCTGTTAATCAGTTTAGCCCTGAGTGGCTATTGCTAATCTCTGCCACGTCCCACGTCCAATCAGGCCTTGTGTGTGTGTACCCTTGCATACTTGGTATTCTGCTAAATGGCTTTAACCTAGTACATAATCAATGGCAATTTACATCCTTTGCATGCCTTGTAGGCAAGGTCAGGGGTTGTAAATCTTTTCTGTTTCAAGACTCACTCAAATGCTTAACAAATATATGGGGACCCCCTACATCAGAAATCACATTTTGAAGTGTTATTTTTATAACTGTCAATGCATACATAAATACTAAATGTGAGATGTTTTAGCCTTACTGCTGTTATTTTAAATTTGTAGTTTTATCTATTGAAAACTAGTTGAGAAACAGTGGACTTCTTAGGAAATGTTTGGGTAAATTATCATCAAATAACACAGACACACCAGTTGGTTTCAAACTAATAGATAAGCAGCCTATACAAGCACCATGCCCATAGAAAGCAAGATATGAGTTGAGAGACATCTGAACATCCCCCAAAAATCTCTAATCTCTAGACTTTAAAAAATAAATTTAAAAAACATATATATTTTTTTACACGTGTTCTATTTCTTCCACTCAATTTCATTCAGTAATTAGAATCGTGTGTGTGGAGGGGAGGAGAAGGCAGGACACAGTCTCCCCCACCACCTTATACCTGGGGGAAAATTATGGCTGAACTTTTTTAACCTCCTTGTGTGTGTGTCTCACACCCGGTTCGTTGGCCCAGTATTGACGGCCAGCCATTCGTCTGAGGGGATCAGGTGATTGCAGACACTCCCCTCCCTCTCCCCCCAAACACACCCACTCCACCAGGCAGCGCTTTGTCAGGCAGGCTAGGGGGAGCGTCTCCCTCCTTCCCACTCCCTCTCTCTTCTTTTGTCTCTCTCCCTTTTTCTTCTGTGTGGCGACAAGTTTCCCACTCTGCTAATGGACGGCCTTGTGAGATGTCATTTGTCTCCTAGGCAAGACTCCAAAATTAACTAATGTTTACTGAGGAGCGCTAGTGTTTCTCGCGCTCTCTTTCCCACTACTTGTAATTCTCACTCTGTTCCTGACTGTGGGCAAAGCTAGGGCTTCACACTTTGACAAAACTACTTGCTCTCTCTTCCAGAACAAGGTTAGTGGTATTTCTGCTCCTTTCCCAGGGGTTATTGGCGTGAATGGGATGTCATTAATGAATATTGACCTCGTTGAGACGATGGAGCCATTTTTTTTATTTTACTAGTAATACTGTGTTAAAACCCAGAATCACCTGTTTGACTGTGAACTGTTGCTCCTACTGTAGAGAGAGAGAGAGAGGCTATACCGGTAGTTTCAGTGGAGATCAACTGCATTTTAAGCATGCATGCTATTATCTGCTTGCAGATGCCAGACACTGTAGCAACTGCTTGTATTATATGTATGTTTGCAGAGTTGACTTTGCCGGCTGCAGCTTTGACGTTTGACTGCCGTGGTTGTTTGGTGAAGGAAGTAGTCCAAGGCATTGCAACCTGATGTCAATGTGGGACAAACCTGAGGTTTGATAGCCTATGCCTGAAGATCAGTATCTGTAGAGAATGTCACCCTTGTTGATGTCTGCTTGATTCTTGAGCTTCGGATAAGGTCGTTTTCTGGTCCTCTTCAGTGCTATCTGCAGGAAACGGCCTTAGTTTAATGGGCCATTTGAAACATGGGTCCTACAGACCTACACCACACCCTGTTATGCCTTGGCTTTATGGCATCCATCACAACTCCTCAGGGCAGTGAAGTTAGAACATAATCTTGAAGTATTAAGAAAGTGTATTGGGAAATCATAGTCAGCCCACAGAAAAATATGCACATGCGTCACTGTGCTTGCTCAACAGTATAGCTTCCTTCCTCACAAGTCCTTACCCACCCTTGATCTCGGATCCTCTGCTTTTCAAACACAAGTGACCTGCACTTAACTACACTGTTGGCTACACTGTTGAAAAGATAGCAGTACGATAGCACAGGTGGAGACGTTTCAAGCCGGGGAATGAGGTTACAAAACCAACTTGTTTACACTTGCACAACTAATTCCACAGTGACCCCAGTCGTTGAGCAGAGTGCAGCTGCAGATCCGGGTCACGGCACCACTACTGTCCTCTTGACCATGTCTTAGCCAACTATAGAAAACCTAGCAGTTCAATAGCTTAAAATGTCTCCACCCACGCTAAGTAGTGAGGTTATGAATCTAACTCCGTTACACACACACAGAGGATGGTGAGTGTTTGTTCAGCGGGACCAAGTTAATGTTCTCTCAGCCCTATGTTCCCTCAGTTCCCACAGCTATATCCTCCCTCAGTTCCTACAGCCCTATGTTCCCTCAGTTCCCACAGCCCTATGTTCCCTCAGTTCCCACAGCCCTATGTTCCCTCAGTTCTCACAGCCCTATGTTCCCTCAGTTCCCACAGCCCTATGTTCCCTCAGTTCCCACAGCCCTATGTTCCCTATGTTCCCTCAGCCCTATGTTCCCACAGCCCTATGTTCCCACATCCCTATGTTCCCTCAGTTCCCACATCCCTATGTTCTCACAGCAATGATGTTCCCTCAGTTCCCACAGCCCTATGTTCCCTCAGTTCCCACAGCCCTATGTTGCCTCAGTTCCCACAGCCCTATGTTCCCTCAGCCCTATGTTCCCACAGCTCTATGTTCCCTCAGTTCCCACATCTCTATGTTCCCTCAGTTCCCACATCCCTATGTTCTCACAGCAATGATGTTCCCTCAGTTCCCTCAGCCCTATGTTCCCACAGCCCTATGTTCCCTCAGTTCCCACATCCCTATGTTCCCTCAGTTACCACATCCCTATGTTCTCACAGCAATGATGTTCCCTCAGTTCCCACATCCCTATGTTCTCACAGCAATGATGTTCCCTCAGTTCCCACAGCCCTTTGTTCCCTCAGCCCCCTGTTCCCTTAGTTCCCACAGCCCTATATGTTCAAATTACTTGAGTAGATGCTGAGATACATACATCTCAGAAAATGCCTTTTGGGCTGCTGGAATATTGACAAAAGGTCAAAGTCATGGTGATTTAAACAATTCAGTAGGTTCCATATATACTCTCACATTTGTGTAGATGCTGAAATACTCAGCATGCTCTACATTTATAACAATAAGCATTGGTGCCAATTTTGATTGAAATTGGTTCAGTTGGTACTGAGGGACCACAGGGCTGGAGGGACCACAGAGTTGGACCCCTGATCAGATGCTTGAGGTCACTCAAGTCCACGCTCTGTGGGTGGGACCTCCTGTGTAGTTGGTACTACAGGCCTGTAGTACACACACACACACACACACACACACACACACACACACACACACACACACACACACACACACACACACACACACACACACACACACACACACACACACACACACACACACACACACACACACACACACACACACACACACAGCCATTGATTTTGCTCTTTGTTTCTAGGATGTGATTTGACAAAAAATAGTGTGACTGACTTAAAGCTAATTCTGGTATTAGGCCACTGTGTAGTTATTAGTTTAGTTATTAGGATGGGTTCAGTATAGCTTTGGAAAGTAGTCTGTTTTATTCTTGAGACTGGACATAGGAATTGGGGCACAGTGGGTGAAATGTCTGTCGTGGATACAGTATTACTAATTCTGTAGTATTACTAATGATATTAACATGTGGGAGGGAGTGGTGCAGGCCTGCTGTTTGAGGGTGTGTGTGGGGTCTAGAGTTAGCAGAGAGGAAATATCAGAATCCCAGAGATGCTGAATGGGGCCATTGTTGCCAATTTAGAGACGTTGTTGCTATATTTAGCAAGTTTTGATACTGCTCCAGAGACTGTTACTGTTAAAAGAGCCTAGCAACAAATGCAGCTACTTATCAGGCTGCCTTGGAGAGTTTTGATAGTTTTCCCATTCAATTCTGGAAGTAAATATCTGCAACAGAGGTCACAGCAAGAGCGCACAAACAGTTAACACTTTGTCAAACTGCTGATGTAAAAAGGGCTATATAAAATATATTTGATTGACAGGCACAGAACGCTACTTTGGGGGTCGCAGCTGTGCTGCAGCAAGGCAAGTTCATGCTGTGACGTTGAGAAAAAGAAGTTGTCAAAACACTGAATTGGGCTAGTTTAGGAGTTGGACACCTGGCGTGGGTGTCCGTGTGTGAAAAAGAGAGTGAGAACGGGAGTGAGTAAGCAAGTTGCTGGCCTTGGTCCAAGGAAGTGAAAGGGCGTGTGTGTGTAGGTAGGCGGACATGTACATGTCAGTGAGAGGGAGGTTATGTGCAACGCCATTTGGATGAAAGGGGGTGTATTTTTGTGGGCAAGCTGTGTTTTTAGCCTGATAGTTTCCTAATTTATATTGGGGAAATATAAATGGAAATGAATCACAGGAACTAACTGGTTGTCTGCTGAACTCCTCAGAATGAACCTGCTCTTTTCTTTTTTTGTCACAGTTCTCTGAATAATTAACTCAGTTGTATGTTGTTTGCAGTTTTTTATTTTCTTGTTGCAAGTTAGATTCTGTTTTGGGAAAGAGTTTGTTCAGATATTCCCCTTTAAACTGGGGTGGCAGGTAGCCTAGTGGTTAGAGCATTGGGCCAGTAACCGAAAGGTTACTGGATCGGATCCCCGAGCTGACAAGTTAATCTGTCATTCTGCCCCTGAACAAGGCAGTTAACCCACTGTTCCCTGGTAGGCCGTCATTGTAAATAAGAATTTGTTCTTAACTGCCTTGACTAGTTAAATAAAAAAACAGATTGTGAATAGTTTGTAATGGGGTTCTTCTCTGTCCCACAGGTCTGTGGTGTTGGCTGACGGGCCGTGCAAACGGGGCTTGTGAAGGGATTCCACCGTGGTAAGTTGCACTGGAATTTCAGAAAATGATCACTCCTCCACTATTAACCCAGCCTCATCGAAGGGTTCAGGAGTTTTCCCTGACCGTGTGACCTGACTAGGAATCCTCGTCATAGCCAATAAGGCTCGGACTTATTCCTGGTCAGATCAGTTAGTCAGCGGAAACTCCTTGCCCTAATCATATTCATAAACCTCCTCTTTTAAAAGGTAGGAAACATTCATTTTTACTCACCCGAAGTAACAACAGTGTCGTCAAATACTTAGTAACGTAGTTACTGTAGTCACGATCAAAGTGTTTAATTTTTTACATGTCTATTAACTTATTTTGGATATCTTAATAACTACCCACAATGCACTATTTCTCAACATTATATGGAGAACCGGTGCTACCTGGTGACATTTTCCACAGAATTAAATGGAAATGCATAGTTTCTTTATGGTGTTCTCCCCCAGGTCGGCCGTAGTGTGTTGGTAGCCCTGCTAGCCCCCAGACAGCCCTGGCCATGGGGCTGATAGCGTACATCAAGAGCCTGTTCATCCTCCAGCTGCTCGTTGGCTTTGTGTTTGTGGTCAGCGGCCTCATCATCAACTTCATCCAGCTCTGCACCTGCGCCCTATGGCCCATCGACAAGCAGCTCTACAGGAAGATCAACACCCGTCTCTCCTACTCCCTCTGGAGCCGTGAGTCACACTCATAGTCTTGAGTCGTGTGTGTCTGGGGGTTGGGGGGGGGGGGGGGGAGTAGGCTCGGCAACGAACAGCACATTCTGGCTGATGTCCCAAAATAAACCAGTCTTAAGTTTCTTCTTAACTGACTTGACTAGTTAAATAAATAAACATGGTTTACTGGTTTTGGTGTTTCCCTCTATCCCTCTAGTTGCTGTGTTGTGTGCATTCCTCTCATGCAGTCTGTGTGGGGTGGCCGGTGAACAATGGCCGCAATGGATTTTGGTCATTATAGTTATTTACCACGTTTTCTGCACTGAACTAGGTTGAATATTTGTCTATTGAAAACTTAGACTCCCCCATAGTCTTCATTTGATGTATTTCGTGCTTGATAGGATTTCTCTCTAGAAAAACGCGCTTTGAGCTCACAAAAAAAACAAAGTGGAATTCGAGTAATTGATCCAACTTCGGTCAGTTTATTGTTTAATAATCAGAGAACCGGAATTGAGACTAGTGTAATGTAGTTCATTGCAACGGTTCGTTGCGACTGGTTACATGCTGACCAGACCACTCCCATTGCGTACAATAGCGTTGCAAAATAAATATCCACGTTATTGTCATTGCACCCACACTGCCCGCGCACATCTGCGTAGCCAGGCGGTAAAATGGAACTTGGTTCTATTTGTGACACTTGATGCGCTGCAAGTCCCACCTCTCCCATCTCCTCATTGGTTTTTAGGAGCATATACCCACGTGGGTGATTGAAAGACGAACTGAGGTTCACAATCCAGTCCAGTTGGTGGTGGTAATGCGCCTTAAAGTTGGTTGCAAACCACCATATAAAGTCAGAAGCTTGAAGGAGGAGAGATTACTAGAAACAAAACTATTTTTACCCTTTTGTCTGTGGATAACCTTGTGCATTTCAGGTAAAATCACAACCCAATGTTTATATCCCAGGACAAATTAGCTAGCTAGCTAAATTACCATAAATGTATGCCTATCGACAAGTCCCAAATTATATTGTTGGTTTTGATATTTCAACCTGCCTTTCCTGATCGCGTCTGGTGTGGGGTGACAAAATTGACACCATTTTGCGACTGGGTGCTTCATTGTGACGGAGTTTACACTGGTTCGTTGTTAACTCTCTGCTGGCCCTCTCTGTCCTGTAGAGCTGGTGATGCTGCTGGAGTGGTGGTCAAGTACAGAATGCACCATATTCACAGACCAGGCCACGGTGGACAAATTTGGCAAGGAGCACGTCATCATCATCCTCAACCACAACTACGAGATCGACTTCCTCTGCGGCTGGACCATGTGTGAACGCTACGGCGTGCTTGGAGTGAGTATGTGTGTGTGTGTGATAGAGGGGGAATGAGTTTAGCTGCCTATATCTACTGTTTATGAAAATATAATGTTGGTAGGTTGGCTGAACAAAGTCGTTTCGTCTTCTCAGGCTTCAAAGGTCTTGGCCAAGTACGAACTGCTGAAGGTGCCTCTGATTGGCTGGACATGGTACTTCCTGGAGATTGTCTTCTGTAAGAGGAAGTGGGAGGAGGACAGAGATACCGTGTTCAAAGGCCTGACCCAGCTGAAGGATTACCCTGAGTTTATGTGGGTGAGTAAGACGACAAACCGAAACACAATGACGTTTGCCCCTCTCCCTTTGACCATCAGCGTGTGTCTGTATGGAGTTGTACCCTGGGGTGTGTTCATTAAGCATCAAACAGATGAAAAATGCACATTTCTGTTTACCGTTGAATAATGTTTTCCACTGAGTGCCCAAATTAACACGCCCCAGATTCGTTGGCGGCTACGTGCACACAATTTAAGCCAGTAATCTGACAAACTCTCATGGGGGAAAATGCAAGGGAAGAGCGGGTTTGAGGGGAGGAATCAAAGAAATACAACTGAGATTCTGTGTGTATGTTGTTTGTGCATGTGTACGTGTTACTGTGGACAGTGTTGCCAGAAATGCGCATCAGGGTGTGTCTGAGGTAGTGCACCTCTGTTAGCGTTCCTACCTTCTGATGTTTCCAGTGGGACACGTAGGGATTACAAGGTCATGAGCTTAGTGTGTTCAGTGTTTACCGCTCCAAAGACATCAACAGGGTCACCTCCAAAGACTGCAACAGTGGTTGTGCGTGTGTGTCGACTTGTCTCTCTCTCTCTTTCTTCAGTTCCTATTGTACTGTGAAGGCACCCGTTTCACACCGAAGAAGCATGAGATCAGTATGGAGGTAGCAGAGAGTAAAGGTCTACCAAAACTCAAATACCATCTACTGCCCAGAACCAAAGGCTTCACCACAACATTGAGCTGTCTGAAAGGCACAGGTGGGACACAAGCATACACAAGCACGTTTACACACACATTTGCTGCATCACACTCATGGTCGCACTCTTTCCTTTCTCAGTATCTGCTGTGTACGACGTGACACTAAATTTCAGAGACAAGAAGGTCCCAACACTGCTGGGAATCGTCAGTGGAAAGAAGTACATGGCAGATATGAATATCACGTAGGTGGCGCCTGTCCCTCTCCCACAGACAAAGGCAGTGCACTGGTCCTTTGACCCGCTGACATACTGTATCACCAGACTTGCTGCCCTTTAGTAGCGTTGTACTGAATTGAGTTCCCCTCCTTCCTGTATAGACGGTACCCAGTGGAGGAAATCCCAGAGGACGAGAAGGAGTGTGCCACCTGGCTTCACAAGCTCTACCAGCGGAAGGTGCCGGAAACTCAGCTTTCCCTCCCATTTCTTTACCCTTTCTAGCCATAAGTCAATGACTCTCTCCACTAATTAAATATTGACAACATTCTCTCTTTCTTCCTTTCTCTTTCTGTAGGATGCACTGCAGGAGCACTACGAGAAGGAGGGCAGTTTCCCCGGTCCCGCTATCAAGCCCCCCCGTCGGCTGTGGACGCTGCTCAACTTCCTCTTCTGGGCCACCCTGCTTCTTACCCCCCTCCTCAACTTCGCCTGTGGGGTGTTTGTCAGCGGCTCTCCCCTCCTTATCGTCGTCTTCTTGATCTTCTGCATTATCGGTGCGGATGCCACCCATTTAGCCTGCTAAGCCTACTGCTTTTTCCAAGTTCTTATGCTGTTAGGACCTGCCTATACTATATAATCTCATTTTGACTCGTTATTGGCTGGTTTCCCGAACACAGAATAAGCCTAGTCCTAGACTAAAAAGCTATTTCAATAGAGATTCTCCATTAAGCATGCATTTTAGTCCAGGACTAGGGCTCTCGAGTGGCGCAGTGGTCAAAGGCACTGCATGCCAGTGCAAGAGGCGCCACTACAGTCCCTGGTTCGAATCCAGGCTGTATAACATCCGGCCGTGATTAGGAGACTCATAGGGCGGCGCACGATTGGCCCGGGTTTGGCCGGGGGAGGCAGTCATTGTAAATAAGAATTTGTTCTTACCTGACTTGCCTAGTTAAATTAAGGTTAAATAAATAAATACATATTAAATTATTCTGCTCTAAAAGTATAGTTTTATAAAGCATTGCTCTATACTACCTTTTTCCACTGGTGGGACTTTTTCAGTTGATGGCACCAGCACAAGATTTGGTCGTACCAATTTTTTCGCAACCGAGCGCCAGTTAATGACTTGACCTGTGGTTTTGCATTCCATACAGAACAAGGCTGATAATGACTAGCCATCTTTTAAATCATGTAAGCGCCCCTGCGGAAATAAAATGAGCATAAAAAAATTCCCCTCAAAGTCTATCTCTCTCCTTAAGATAGTTATGTTGTTTTTGCGTGGGCTGCTCAATCCACCGCATCCTCCGATGTCGGCCTTCTGCATTTGGGGTGGAAGGTGGCAGAACTACAGCTGTGTTTGTCAGACCAGGAGACATCCTGAAAATCAGTCTTCTCACGAAAACTTTTGTAGTGTCGGAACGGTTTGAGGCACAAACTAATATGACCCCTCTATGGAAAGATAACTCTCACAAACACATACAGGATTCCCACAAGCCTCGTCTGAAGGTAGACAGACCGATACGAGTAATAAAAAAAAAATGAATGGGAAAATATATGGAAGTACTTTAGTGCCCAAAAAAGGGGTTAAATACAGGTAAAAATAATTATAATTAGTCTCTTAGATATTGGACAGGCACTTCTAAACATATCTCCTTTTGATGTATTTTTGGACTGTCTGTTGTGCCATGTATGAATATGTTATTCAATATGTTAATAAGGGCTAATAGCAGTAAGACCAAATTAAATTGTTCATCAAAAAACAAGTTTTAAATTATAAATCAAATTGCCAACCCAGCCCTTTGACCTAAGGGGGGTTTTAACTTGACTATCATATTCACATTGATTGTTTGTTGAGGGGAAAAAAATCGATCCTTTGCGCGATCTTTAAAAAGGTGCTATTGTTAACAATTCTGAACAGTGTCACTCTACAGTTGTAGGGCCCTATTAAAATCAGTTTTATCTTTTCGTAAAATCTGTTTTCCAGATTCTATCTTTGCAGTCAACATTTTAATTTGGGAAGTTTTTTTAGGAAATACTTTAGAAATGTTAATTCAAACAGCGCATGATGACTGAAATGTGAGTGTTTTGGTCGCAGTGTTGAGCCCTGTAGTATGTATATGTGATTACCTACTCCTGTATCTGCACTTTGTTCATTTGTATTATACCTCCGTTTTTTTGGTTGTCTTCTTCTTTCTTTCTACTGTTATTGACAAATCTCTCTCTGTCTCCTCTCCACAGCCTCCATAGCAGTGCGCCGCCTGATCAGTGTATCTGAAGTGAACAAAACCGGCTCTACTTACGGCAAAATGGAGGGCAAAAAGGAAAACTAGAACTCTTTATGGCAGTCACATTACGGTCCCTCTACTGTCAACGCTCGGTGTCTGAGCGGTTGTTGCGGTCCCCGCACAGACAGACCCTGTGCAGCCACCCTCTTTCAAAAATAAGTTAAAACTCAGCAGGAGGGTGGGGGGGTATAACTGAATAGACTTTTTAGACGTAAGTTAAAATATTAATTATGATGATTGTGACACAGAACAACATTTTTAATGGAATTGTTGCATTTGACTCCCAGTGAATGCATCCTTTCAGTGAGAGGGGGGTGACAGACAGCAGGACTGAATGGTAAATACCAGAGGGTGTATCTCTCTAGCACCAAACGCTCCCTGCACCCCAGCTCCAGGCCCCCTGTCGGTCTCTTCCGCACAGCTTTGCGGTTCTCCTCAGCCACATGCTCCAGAACTTTCCTGTTTCAGCGGTACCACTTCCTCTAACATGCACCCCACTTCCTGCCACAGCAGCCCACCCTAAAGAAGTGCTCTCCACCTATCAAATATTCACATTTTCTGCTTCAGTATCTCTGACTGGGCCAGCCCAACGTCCCTCTGTAGTTTCAGCAAGGGGCTTTACTGTCTGTAAAATCCAGATTCCCAGCATGCTTTAGCTCCCCACCCTTAGCCCCATGAAGGTTGGGTGTGGAGGTGAATGAATCTGAACACCTCCTGAGCACATCCTGTTATTTGTTTGTCCGTCTCCTCATGAAACTTGTGCTGAATCCTGACACAAATGAGATTGAGCATGCTGCTACTCCTCCCGTCCATCCCAGAAAAGCACAGACGTGATGGCCAACCTCGCACCAATAAAATGCAGTATTTAATGTTAATTTAAAGCCAGGTTTGGACCTGAGTTGATTTCTGAATTGCTTGTAGATCCCATAAATACTTATTGTTATAAACAATAAAACAATTATCATTTGGTTTCCATTGAATATACAAAAGTGATTGAATGATGGGATTACATTTATTTCCCTACCGTACTCTGGAGTGAATTGTTCAGAGGGTTTTGAAGAGCATTTTTTTTGGCAATGGTGGATCAACATCTAACATAAATTAATTGTAAAATAGTTAGGCCTACCACCACACCCCGGTCCCCCGTCTATTCGACCCCATTAGTGTATGCAATATAAAATATGTAACCACAGTTTGAATGCCTTTAGGCCCATCATAAGGTGACACAAAGCTAGTATAGCAGTCGTCCAGTGACCAAGAGCTGAGGACTCGTCTGAGGACAACACCATCACTAACACTGGCTGTCCCTACCATCCAACTCTGCTGCCAGCAGAATAGATTAATGCTTTTACAAAGAGCAGGTGAAGTGCACTTACAGGCCATTTGCAGAGTGGATTTTCCCATATCCATGATTGGATTTTACAGCATTTAAGAAAAATAAGCATAACACTTTGTACATGGCCAGTTATTGTAATTTTAAAATGCTATGCCCCTCCCACCCCCTAAAATGATCCCAATAACATATTATTCAAAAGTAGGCCTACATGGCCCCTATTATCAGACAGGTGTGTTATTTTAGCACTAAGATTGATCACCTACATTGTATAAAACTGATGAAGCATAGTGGCTATATATAGATGGCTAAAGCTTGGGGTTAACCATATGCATTAATACCCCACTGGTCTAATAATTAGATCAGGCTAGATTATATTTTTGCTAGTTAGCCAGGTATGTATTGATGAGCCCAGTATGAGGCAGTTGGACAGTGGAGGAAGGAAAGCTGTTAGCAGCCTACTGATTAATCTGCTATTGCTGCTGCTCCTACTACTGTTTCTGCTACTCCTGCTGTTGCTGTGTGGCTCCTACTGCTGTTGCTGCTGCTCATACTGCTGCTTCTTCTGCTGCTGCTGCTTGGATCAGCAGAGTCAACAGAACCAGCATATCCAAACGATGGAGCTGCTGGTCCATGATCAGCCACAGAAGGCAGGACAGAAGCCCAGGGTGGAGTTGGGCACTGGCTTGGGCAGGGGCATGGGAAGCCACATGGGTACTCTGGGTGGTGGGCAATGGTATTTGCCTCTGGGTCCATTGATCGTGCCAGAGTGGTGGAAAGGGACTGCATCTGTTACATGGATAACCCGGGGACCAGGTAGGATTGGGGCACCAGGTGACAGAGGTTTGGCGCCAGGTAGGACTTGCTAGGCATGGGCACCAGATGGCAGATGGGTTCCATGCTGACGCTGCTTCCGAAGGCTTGTCACCACTTCTTCCAATTCTGACCACCATCTGATTGGCTCAAACTACTTGAGCATGGTGTTAACACTAAAACTGTTGCCTACCTCTAGTTTTCACAGAGGGTAATGTTTGACAAGGGTCTCTAAGTAAATCATATGATTAAAAGGCAAATTAACCACTGGCATGTGTGTTTGTGAATTGTGAGTTTTCTACTGTACAATGAACTCCATTAATATTGCAGGAGGCTATTTCCCTTTCCAACAAATCCTTAGCAGCGCAGGCTTTGTTTTAGAAACGAGAGGGATGCACCTTACACCCATATTAAAAAATATTACAGTTTACTGTAGTATACTTTACAAAACTATACTACACAATAGTATCCCTCGATCGTGTGTAGAACTTACTATAGAATGTTGTAGTATACTGTAGAATACAACAGGAAATACAGTATTACACCCCCCCCCAAAAAACAAGTAAATACTACAGTAATGTCCATAAAAATACCAATAAAAATATGTTATTTTTTAATGCATTATGGTAAGCAAAGTTGATTATTTAATCAAGTCTATGAAGCCAAAGTCATGATAAACCATAGGCTAGATAAATAAAGTTGAAACGTTATTAGAATTTGTGGAATTATTCAGTCAATATTATTTCATAAATACCGGAGCCTGTGAGTTCAAATAGACTTTTATTACGACTTAATAAAAGCGGAGCTGGTTCATGAAAACAACTAACTTTCCAGTCTTGGCACATACTTTTTATAAATTTGTCCTCCTTCACACACAGTAACTCCTCTTAATGACTCATCCCCTCTGGCATTTAGCCACCATTATCTTATCGTCTTTCACTAATTTTAGTTTGGTTTCATATTAGGGCATGGAAACTGTAGAGCCACACCAATAGTTCTAAAATACAGGCTTGTTCTCGACTAAGACAGGTGCATGCATGTAAGGACCATAGCAACAGTCCATAGCACTTTACAAGAAATAACCAGACATGTCATCCTGCTAGCTCCTTGGAAAAGGAACACCCATGTTCTGGAAAAGTTCCAAGGGGTGTAACCATAGCAACAGTATATATTAGGCCATACCACTTGAACAGGTCGTGTCTCAGGTGGCTGAGGCCCTTGATTCATTTTCTTGGCCATCCTGTGACACGGTGCTGTAGATGTCCTTGCCATCTATTTTGTGAAGTGCACCAGTATCTTCTGCAGCAAAGCACCCTCACAACATGATGCTGCCACCTCCATGCTTCATGGTTGGGATGGTGTTCTTTGACTTGCAAGCCTCCCCCTTTATCTTCTAAATATAGCGATGGTCATTATGGCCAAACAGTTCTATTTTTGTTTCATCAGACCAGAGGACATTTCTCAAAAAAGTAGGATCTTTGTCCCCATGTGCAGTTGCAAACCGTAGTCTGGATTTTTTTATGGCGGTTTTGGAGCAGTGGCTTCTTCCTTCCTGAACGGCCTGTCAGGTTATGTCAATATAGGACTCATTTTACTGTGGATATAGATACTTTTGTACCTGTTTCCTCCAGCATCTTGACAAGGTCCTTTGCTGTTGTTCTGTGATTGATTTCCACTTTTTGCACCAAAGTAGGTTCATCTCTAGGAGAGAGAGCGCGTCTCCTACCTGAGCAGTATGATGGCTGCGTGGTCCCATGGTGTTTATACTTGTGTACTGTTGTTTGTACAGATGAACGTGGTACCGTCAGACATTTGGAAATTGCTCCCAAGGATGAACCAGACTTGTGGAGTTCCACATTTTTTTTCTAAGGTCTTGGCTGATTTCTTTTGATGTTTCCATGATGTCAAGCAAAGAGGCACTGAGTTTGAAGGTAGGCCTTGAAATACATCCACAGGTACACCTCCAATTGACTCAAATTATGTCAATTAGCGTATCAGAAGCTTCTAAAGCCATGACATCATTTTCTGGAATTTTCCAAGCTGTTTAAAGCCACAGTCAACTTAGTGTATGCAATGTAAAATTCAGACCCACTGGAATTGTGATACAGTGAATTATAAGTGAAATAATCTGTCTGTAAACAATTTTTGGAAGAATGACTTGTGTCATGCACAAAGTAGATGTCCTAACCGAATTGCCAAAACTATAGTTTGTGAACAACAAATTTGTGGAGTGGTTGAAAAGCGAGTTTTAATGACTACAACTGTATATTTTCTTACAACAGCATTGTTGGTCAATGGCTTGTAAAGTAAGCATTTCTCGGTAAGGTCTACACCTGTTGTATTCGGCGCATGTGACATACAATTTGATTTGATGACTCCCCTACCAAAACCCCACCGCCAACATGGGGCCCTCTGTTCACAATGTAGACATCAGCAAATCACTAGCCTACACAACGCCATACACGCTGTCTGCCATCTGCCCAGGACAGTTGAAACTGGGATTTATTCTTGAGAGCACACTTCTCCAGCGTGCCAGTGGCCATCGAAGGTGGGCATTTTCCCACTGAAGTCAGTTACAACGGCGAACTGCAATCAGGTCAAGACCCTGGTGACGACGACGAGCACGCAGATGAGCATCCCTGAGATGGTTTCTGAAAGTATGTTCAGAAATTCTTTGGTTGTGCAAACCCACAGTTTCATCAGCTGGTTACAGAGGATCCTGCAGGTGAAGAAGCCGGATGTAGAGGTCCTAAGCTGACATTTTTTATTTATTTATTGTGTATTTTTACCCCTTTTTCTCCCCAATTTTGTGATATCCAACTGGTAGTTACAGTCTTGTCCCATCGCTCCAACTCCCCTACAGACTCGGGAGAGGTCAAAGGTCGAGAGCCATGCGTCCTCCAAAACACAACCCTGCCAAGCCGCACTGTTTCTTGACACACTGCTTGCTTAATTCGGAAGCCAGCCGCACCAAGGTGTCGGAGGAAACACCATCCAGCTGGTGACTGAAGTCAGCTTGTAGGCACCGGGCTCACCACAAGGAGTCACTAGAGCACGATGGGACAAGGAAATCCCGGCCGGCCAAACTCTCTCCTAACCTGGACGACGCTGGGCCAATTGTGTGTTGCCTCATGGGTCTGCAGGTCACGGCCGGCTGTGATACAGCCTGGGATCTTAGTGCTTGTGTCTACTTTTGTAGATGTATAATGTATAATTGTCAATACATTACATTAAAAAAACACATGCCAGGCAAGGTTTACACCCAGGTTTACAGAGTTGTACATCTGCAATAGTTGTTCAATTGTAAGAAACACTCCAACAGTATGGGACTTAGCTGTACTTGAAGCAACTCAAAGTGGCAGGAAACCTGTATATACTCAACAGGATTTTGTGCAAAATCTGTTTACCTGTTTACCCATACAGTATCCCAGTGAGACTTCAGTCCTGCACAGTGCTAAGTGTGTGTGTGCGCAAGCGCTTGTTGTAAATGTGTGATGTTTGGCACCTAAGGAAGTTGAGTAGAACTACCACATGATGTGAATTACATTTGAGTTGTTTTTCTTCTCCTTAAAAAGATTTACTTAAATTCAACGAGTTTGCATATGCCCCTTTGGAGGCCGCCGTGTCCACCACATGAATGTTGTTCAAATCAACCATGCTGGCTGCCAGCCTCCCAACTCTCGCGGACAGTTCCCGAGCCTCTCCTAGAAAGAGAAAGACAAACAGAAGAAAAAAAGAGAGACACAGAAAGATATTTTAATAATTTAGTTGGTCTTATTTGGTGATTGAATCTATGATAACAATGTACAGTATGAAATTAAAATAATCATAAATACACTAAACGTTATTCCTTTTTTAGCTGATTCTAATTCCTAAGCCCAGTATTTGTATACAATTGCTGCAGTGAACTGAGATGGTGTAAGCGGAACTGTACTGTACCCGTGATAGGGTGGCACACAATTGGCCCAGCGCCGTGAGGGTTTGGCCGGGGTAGGCCGTCATTGTAAATAACAATTTGTTCTTAACTGACTTGCGAAGCAAAATCAAATAAAAAGGCAGAGATGGATTAAAGTGAGCAAACATTAATCACTTGTACAGGATGTGAAGTGACTGACGTTTTGATGTCAAGCTGTCTTCCTCAGAGTGACCTGATCGTTGCACTTAGATCCTATTTATAGCCTAGTGGCCCATTGAGAGACAACAATGTAAACAAATATAATGATAATATGTTTCAAAGGTAAATGGCAAATTATAGCACAAATAAGCAAGCACCCTATTTAGTCTATCATTAAGCCATTTCAAAATATATATGCAGTATGTGTTATTTGGATGTGAATCAGGAGACACAGAGACCAAAAAAATATATGCAACAACACTATAGAAACGAGGACAGTGAAATATCATTGTTTAGCGTCTTTGGATCCACAGTGTCTAAGCAGTACCGCCAGAATGCCTCTCTTTGTTTTAGTTTAAGTACAATGTGATCGCTTGGTGAAATCTGGATATTTTCTATGGTTACATAGCGCAGGGAGGAAGTTTATGGGGTGTTTTGTCCTGGTTTCTATTAGTACCACAGATCAGGGTGTGACAGTCTGGAGGAAACCTAGCACCACCCCTACGGTGGTGGCAGCATCATGCTGTGGGGATGTTTTTCAGCAGCAGGGACTGGGAGACTAGTCAGGATCGAAGAGGACTGGCCACCCCACATATGCTCTCTCTAATTCTCTCTTTCTTTCTCTCTCTCTCTCGGAAGACCTGAGCCCTAGGACCATGCCCCAGGACTACCTGACATGATGACTCCTTGCTGTCCCCAATCCACCTGACCGTGCTGCTGCTCCAGTTTCAACTGTTCTGCCTTATTATTATACGACCATGCTGGTCATTTATGAACATTTGAACATCTTGGCCATGTTCTGTTATAATCTCCACCCGGCACAGCCAGAAGAGGACTGGCCACCCCACATTGCCTGGTTCCTCTCTAGGTTTCTTCCTAGGTTTTGGCCTTTCTAGGGAGTTTTTCCTAGCCACCGTGCTTCTACACCTGCATTGCTTGCTGTTTGGGGTTTTAGGCTGGGTTTCTGTACAGCACTTTGAGATATCAGCTGATGTACGAAGGGCTATATAAATACATTTGATTTGATCGAGGGAAAGATGAACGGAGCAAAGTACAGAGAGATCCTTGATGAAAACCTGCTCCGGAGCGCTCAGAACCTCAGACCGGGCGAAGGTTCACCTTCCAACAGGACAAAGACCCTAAGCACACAGCCAAGACAATGCAGGAATGGCTTTGTCTCTGAATGTCCTTGAGTGGCCCAGCCAAAGCCCAGACTTGAACCCAATCAAACATCTCTGGAGAGTCCTGAAAATAGCTGTACAGCAACACTCGCCATCCAACCTCGCAAAGCTTAAGAGGATATGCAAAGAAGAATGGGAGAAACTCCCCAAATACAGGTGTGCCAAGCTTGCAGCATCATACCCAAGAAGACTTGAGGCAGTAATCACTGCCAAAGGTGCTTCAACAAAGTACTGAGTAAAAAGTCTGAATACTTATGTAAATGTGATATTTCCGTTATTTATTTTGAATGCATTTGTAAAAAATTCTATAAACCTGTTTTTGCTCTGTCATTACGGGGTATTGTGTGTAGATTGGTGAGGAATCAATTTTAGAATAAGGCTGTGACGTACAGAATGTGGAAGAAGTCAAAGGGTCTATAAACTTTCCGAATGCACTGTAAATGTCAACCGGTGTAATTTGGAAATAGTCTTGCCATTTCAGTGTTTTAGAAGGTTAGCCAGTATAATATGAAAATAGCCTTGCCATTTATTTATTTTTGTGTGTTTTTTGATGCAATGTGCATACCTTTTTGATATGCTAACGTTAGCTAGCTGTGAAGGTCACTACAGTGGAAAATAGTTGTTCTTTCTCAATCGCACGTTTGCTGTTTGAATTTGATTGGCTGATGGGGAAGAATGGGTGGAGTTGCTTAAACATCAGCCTGTGAGGAAGCAGCTCCTCCCAGGCGTCCTAGAAGGCACCTAGGTTACTTGTGCTGGATTGTAGCTCCCCAGCTAGCAATGAGGAATCGGGCCAGAAACGGTCCTCTTCCGGGGGGACCCGAACTGATTGAATCTCCCCAGAATCGTGTGTCAGACTCGGCTCAGAATCAAAATGAATGACTGCCCAGAATCGTCCCAAGTACATCGGGCCATTTCTGTCTATCGGAATTCAGCTGACTTTGCCGTCATCGTACCAGAATCCCCCCAGAAGCGACCCAATGCAAATTTAAATACATTTATACAAAATTACCCGATTTTGTCATTTTAAACATTACTATTAAACAATTTATACATACACATTATACACATCCACAAAAAAAAAAAAACATTTTGTTTTCGGGGGAAACACCATACACCTGGTGACCGTGCATGCGCCTGGCCCGCCACGGGTGTCACTACAGAGCGATGGGAGAATGATATCCCGGCAGGCCAAACCCTCCCCCTAACTCGGACAACGCTGGGGCAATTGTGCGTTGTCTCATGGGTCTCCTGATCGCGATCGGCACGGGTCTCAAACCAGCATCTGTAGCATGCGATGCAGTGTCTTAGACCGCTGCGCCACTCAGGAGGCTCCATCCACAAAGCTTTTAATGCTTATCATTTGCCTTGCACAAAGTATTAAAATCCTAAAATACTACACAGGACACTTAAATAATTAAATTTAATGTTAATTGTATTTTTTGGTCACAGGAACAATGAGAAAATATGTAAAAAAATAAATAATGAGATGTCAATTATATAAAGGAGCCCGTGTATTCATCTGCCAGAGATTAGCCCCAATTGACCCGAGAACTTCACCACCCCTACCACTTCGGATACTTCGCCCTCATTCACTTCCATTTCTCCTCGTCCTCAGCTCATTCTGCTTACACCTTCTACCATTCTTCTTTAACAAACCATTTTCCCACCATTTTTAATCTTCCTCCCTCTCTGTCTTAGACCCCCTCTGCCTCTCCTTTTCCCTCCTCTATATTCCAAGTATACGTATCCTTATGATAATACTGCACTTCTCCTGACATATATCGTGTTCTTGCTTTCTCAAGGGATGCCATTTAAACGGCTGTCACAATCTCCGTACAATCAGCACGAACCCCTCGGGATGTAGCGCTCAACAGTGCATTCAACTTATAATGCAGCTGCCTCGTCTTGATGTTATTCTTTATCAAAAGCTACCGCGACTCTTTTCAATTTCAAACAAGAGCTCTTTCCGCCTTCCTTTTCCGATGTGCTCCTTCAATGTCCCCCCGCCTTCTCTTCTTGCTGGATGTAGCCGACCGTCATTTCTCTCTTGCTTGAAGGCAATTAATTAAAGAGGAATTACACTCAAAATTCTAAATGTAAAAATCTAAATATGGACTCAGAACAATGTTTTGTTGTTTTTCTGTGAATAATTGTAATATTGAGAGTAAAAAATTAAAATAAATCCCATACCCGGAAAAATATATCTGAGAACTGAATTCGGTAAAATACTCAATATTATTTTATGGGGTCTGTCATGATAAATACTGTTTATTAACCATTATTTTACCAGGGATATTGACAGAAAACAAATATCTTGTACCCCAAGGACAGCGGGAAGAGTTACAGGGTAGAGGAGAATGCCTATTTGAAAGCTGTAAACGTAATGAGTAGCTCACGACATGCACAGCGTATATCATCCCGTGGACCTGACGTTGTACGTTTTTAACGTTTTTTTTTTTACCAGCCTTCACATTGTTTCAAACATTACAGCATAATAACTCCAGCTGTCCACAAAGTGTTGATGTTTCTTTGTGTGGAATATTTTTGTCCTCTTTAAATTAGGGCCTTCCCCAACAGGAGAACCAGTGGGAGTATTTATGCTGATGGTGAGACCAATAGTTTTATTGTGTCCTTATTTTGATGTAGCACAATTGTTTAGTATCATATTATTTTTTACAGTACACATTGTACATGGCATGTCAATGGGTGTATTAGAGTCGAAGTCAGGTGCAGGAGAGTAGAGTGATGTAAACAGGCGCACATTTATTTTAGTTCCAAAAACGATAGCACTACATAAATCAAACATGCTCAAAACACTGAACATAACAAAGGTAAAGCGCGTAATAAAACACCACAAATAACATGAAACAATTACACACAAAACATGATGGGAAACAGAGGGTTAAATACAATTAGATTGATTGGGGAAATGAAAACCAGGTGTGTATGGAACAAGACAAGACAAATAAATATATGAAAATGGAGCGGCAATGTCTAGAAAGAAGTCGTGACATGACAATGGGTGTCCAGTTCGACTTCTCCCAGTTGAAATAGCTGAAATAACTATCACCCAGAAATGAAATGTCTTCACATAATAGAGAAAAGTTATTCATTTTTGTCATCTGTCAATGGCAATCCACTTTTTTCACCTCCTTTAAACCGACATGCCAGCATTGAAAAGTGGTGATGTGCCATGTTGCTCGAGAACACCAACCCCAAAGAGTAAGTCTACAAAATATCTGTTTGATGTACAAATTCCCCACAAAATAGTCAACTGTTGTGCTGAAGTAAGCTCTCGGACATCCATTCAATTGTATAATAACTGTGTACAGACATAAGTCTCTAAACTGCTGATGAGTGTCAAAACATTATTTAGGAAAAAGTGACTGGGATATTTAGGACTTCCACTAACTCAGACTTGTCATTGCTTCTTGCTTCAATTATGTTAGGAGGAGGAGGCAACCTTTCTTTTGTCTGAAGCTAACTCCAGCTCACCAGTTGCTTCCCTCTCAACCAAAATACAAATCTAAGGTAATGTCATGCACTAACCTGACACTAGCAATATGTTTTAGATGAAGGGAACCACAGGTTGGGGATATAATTACTGGTTTCATATGGTAGCAATCGCTAACAATGCAGTCAAGGTAGTTTAGAACCACAAAGTGATTGATGATGACAAAGTGGAGGTGATGATGCACTGCTAGATATTGGTTTGGCCCATATGTCACCCTCAGACCTTGTATGAAGTAGAAGTGTATTTTAAACTTCACAGACACTGGTACACAAAATACCAAAAGACAACGCCAAGGTAAGCACATTCATTGGATTTTAGATGGTGAGAGAAAGGGATAAATAACCCTGTATGTCCGAGAGTAATGGCTTGTTTTGAATGTTGTAGATCTGTGTAGTGGAAATGTGTTGGTCTTATCTCACATATGTATAATGGTAGTTTTAGTGGTTGTCAATTTGTGTCTACCAGTGTTGATTTTAGCATGTACATTTGTGGGGCAAACTCAACATTTGTTTTTAGATGCATGCAAGCAGTTGAAGTTGGAAGTTTACATACACTTAGGGTGGAGTCATTGCAACTTTTTCAACCCCTCCACAAATTTCTTGTTAACACACTATAGTTTTGGCAAGTTGGTTAGGACATCTACATTGTGCATGACACAATCTTTCCAACAATTGTTTACAGACAGATTATTTAGCCTAATGCTAATTAATTACTTAAAAATCATACAATGTGATTTTCTGGATTTTTGTTTTAGATTCCGTCTCTCACAGTTGAAGTGTACCTATGATAAGAAATTACAGACCTCTACATGCTTTGTAAGTAGGAAACACTGCCGATTTTGCAGATTATCAAATACTTGTTCTCCCAACTGTACTTAACAGCGTGGAAAATTCCAGAAAATGATGTCATGGTTTTAGAAGCTTCTGATATGCTAATTGACATCATTTGAGTCAATTTAAGGTGTACCTGTGGCTGTATTTCAAGGCCTACCTTTAAACTTTGCTTGACATCATGGGAACATCTAAAGAGATCAGCCAAGAATATGTAGACCTCCACAAGTCTGGTTCATCCTTGGGAGCAATTCAAAACGCCTAAAGGTACCACGTTCATCTGTACAAACAATAGTATGCAAGTAGAAACACCATGGGACCACGCAGCCGCCATACCGCTCAGGAAGGAGACGCGTTCTGTCTCCTGGAGATTAACGTACTATGGTGCAAAAAGTGCAAATCAATCCCAGAACAACAGCAAAGGACCTTGTGAAGATGCTGGAGGAAACCGGTACAAAAGTATCTATATCCACAATAAAATGAGTCCTATATCGACATAACCTGAAAGGCTACTCAGAAAGGAAGAAGCCACTGCTTCAAAACCACCATTTAAAAAGTCAGACTACTGTTTGCAACTGCACATTGGGACAAAGATCATACTTTTTTGAGAAATGTCCTCTGGTCTGATGAAACAAAAATATAACTTTTTGGTCATAATGACCATTGTTGTGTTTGGAGGAAAACGGGGGAGGCTTGCAAGCTGAAGAACACCATCCCAACCATGAAGCACGGGGGTGGCAGCCTCATGTTGTGGGGGTGCTTTGCTGCAGGAGGGTCTGGTGCACTTCACAAAATAGATGGTATCATGAAGTAGGATAATTATGTGGATATATTGAAGCAACATCTCAAGACAACAGTCAGGAAGTTAAAGCTTGGTCGCAAATGGGTTTTCCAAATGGACAATGAAACGCAAGCATACTTCCAACGTTGTGGCAAAATGGCTAAAGGACAACAAAGTCAAGGTATTGGAGTGGCCATCACAAAGCCCTGACCTCAATCCTATAGAAAATTTGTGGGCAGAACTGAAAAAGCGTGTGCGAGCAAGGATGCCTGCAAACCTGACTCAGTTACACCAGCTCTGTCAGGAGGAATGGGACAAAATTCACCCAACTTATTGTGGAAAGCTTGTGGAAGGCTACTCGAAACGTTTGACCCAAGTTCAACAATTTAAAGGCAATGCTACCAAATACTAATTGAGTGTATGTAAACTAACCAACTGGGAATGTGATGAAATAAATAAAACTGAAATAAATCATTTTCCCTTCTATTATTCTGACATTTCACTTTCTTAAAATAAAGTGGTGATCCTAACTGACCTAAGACAGGGAATTTTTATTTACTAGGATTCAATGTCAGGAGTTGTGAAAAACTGAGTTGAAATGTATTTGGTTAAGGTGTATGTAAACTTCCGACTTCAACTGTACATTAATTGCACTATAATGGTGACAGAGTGCCAACAAACTGTTAGGGCCTAAATAAAGCTGTCCCAACAGCAGAGCTTTCTCTTCAACATCATGGAGTGAATCCTTAACACCGCTACATCTGGCTATCAGCAGAGTCTTGTCTGGCAGTGAAACGGGTCATTCAGCCTCATTTACTACTTTTTTTTAAACCATAGCTGATATGGCTGTCTTGCTTAAACAAATGTGGTTACTGACTCCTTGTGGATTTGGGTAAGTCAATAAGAATCGCATTCTCTTTCAATAATAACGAATGCCAAAATGAGTTTTGAGTTTCGAACCATACACAAACATTATTATATTTATGTTCAGTAAATTCTTAATGTTTATATATCATTAACACTTAGCTCTAAGTATAAGCAAGTGCAAGAAAACGAGCTACGACGAGGTAGGCCTATTCGTTCAGCACTTTCAAAATGGATACCGACAGAAATACAGACAGATGATAGTGGGGCAAAAAAGTATTTAGTCAGCCACCAATTGTGCACGTTCTCCCACTTAAAAAGACGAGAGAGGCCTGTAATTTTCATCATAGGTACACTTCAACTATGACAGACAAAATGAGAAAAAAATTCCAGAAAATCACATTTGTAGGATTTATGAATTTATTTGCAAATTATGGTGGAAAATGATGGTGTTCCAACAACAGACAAAGCACACAAAAAAACAGCACATGCGTAGGTATGTGTGAGTGCTGTTTTTTTGTGTGCTTTGTCTCTGTTGTTGTATCTCTTAATATGGGTGAAAATTCTGAAATTCCAATAAAAATACTGTTACAAAAAAAAGCTCTGAGGGCTGTGGGCTTTCTGGAGGCTGGGACAGATGTGTGCAAGAGCTTATGTGGTATGTATGTACACATATATACGCATACATACCACACACACCCATGCATACATCCACCATTTCCCCATCATTGCGTCTCTCAATACACACATTTTAAACAAACTTACAAACTTAATGAGGCCATTTTGGTCTCCTTTCACAATTAGTGGCAGTGAGTCCTCTAATCTTGTGGCTAGAATTTTAGAAATACATTTTCTATCCACATTCAGAAGGGAAATTGGTCTGTACGAGGAACAAGAGTCTGGACATTTTCCCTTTTTGAGAATAAGTGAAATGTTGGCTTCTCTCAATTTATTTTCATATAAATGATTACCATCAGAATCAGTAATGGTAGCAATTGACTGAGTCAGCTCTCTTTTTTGCTAGGTATGCCAAGTACTTTCCTGGCTTATTGCCATGTTCATATTGCTTTTGCCTGACAAATCTAATTTTCTTTTCAGCGTCCTGTGTTAGGAGAGAGTCTAATGACTGATATTTCCTTTAATAGGGCAGGAGGGGGAGTTTTAATGTAGTCCTTCTCTTTAGTTCCTAATTCACCCTCTAACATTTTTTGCTTTTCACGCTTTTTCCGTCTCTTAGTAGCTGTGTATGACATCAGACCCCTGGCATACGCTTTACAGGTCTCCCAAAGGAGCGAGTGGTTATCTGTTGATTTGAGAGTTAATAGAGAAAAATGCTTTAAACTCTGTTATAAAATATGATGTGAATGTATGGTCTTTAAGAATGGTCCCTCAGAGCTTTTAATGTGATGCTTAGCCCTTCAGCTATCTTATACTTGCCAAAGGATGGCATTGTTGGATAAACCCAGAAATTCTAAAGAATAGATCCAAGTTCCCTTGATTGAACCAGTACTTTCTACCATTGATAACATCACATTACTGTTCTTCAGGATTAGTCACCCTGAATCAGTGCAGCCAGAGACTGTACATTTAAAAAAATTCTGGGTGCTAGATGTATTTTTACATTTACATTTAAGTCATTTAGCAGACGCTCTTATCCAGAGCGACTTACAAATTGGTGCATTCACCTTATGACATCCAGTGGAACAGTCACTTTACAATAGTGCATCTAAAACTTAAGGGGGGTGAGAGGGATTACTTATCCTATCCTAGGTATTCCTTAAAGAGGTGGGGTTTCAGGTGTCTCCGGAAGGTGGTGATTGACTCCGCTGTCCTGGCGTCGTGAGGGAGTTTGTTCCACCATTGGGGGCCAGGGCAGCGAACAGTTTTGACTGGGCTGAGCGGGAGCTGTACTTCCTCAGTGGTAGGGAGGCGAGCAGGCCAGAGGTGGATGAACGCAGTGCCCTTGTTTGGGTGTAGGGCCTGATCAGAGCCTGGAGGTACTGAGGTGCCGTTCCCCTCACAGCTCCGTAGGCAAGCACCATGGTCTTGTAGCGGATGCGAGCTTCAACTGGAAGCCAGTGGAGAGAACGGAGGAGCGGGGTGACGTGAGAGAACTTGGGAAGGTTGAACACCAGACGGGCTGCGGCGTTCTGGATGAGTTGAAGGGGTTTAATGGCACAGGCAGGGAGCCCAGCCAACAGCGAGTTGCAGTAATCCAGACGGGAGATGACAAGTGCCTGGATTAGGACCTGCGTCGCTTCCTGTGTGAGGCAGGGTCGTACTCTGCGGATGTTGTAGAGCATGAACCTACAGGAATGGGCCACCGCCTTGATGTTGGTTGAGAACGACAGGGTGTTGTCCAGGATCACGCCAAGGTTCTTGGCGCTCTGGGAGGAGGACACAATGGAGTTGTCAACCGTGATGGCGAGATCATGGAACGGGCAGTCCTTCCCCGGGAGGAAGAGCAGCTCCGTCTTGCCGAGGTTCAGCTTGAGGTGGTGATCCGTCATCCACACTGATATGTCTGCCAGACACGCAGAGATGCGATTCGCCACCTGGTCATCAGAAGGGGGAAAGGAGAAGATTAATTGTGTGTCGTCTGCATAGCAATGATAAGAGAGACCATGTGAGGTTATGACAGAGCCAAGTGACTTGGTGTATAGCGAGAATAGGAGAGGGCCAAGAACAGAGCCCTGGGGGACACCAGTGGTGAGAGCGCGTGGTGAGGAGACAGATTCTCACCACGCCACCTGGTAGGAGTGACCTGTCAGGTAGGACGCAATCCAAGCGTGGGCCGCGCCGGAGATGCCCAACTCGGAGAGGGTGGAGAGGAGGATCTGATGGTTCACAGTATCGAAGGCAGCCGATAGATCTAGAAGGATGAGAGCAGAGGAGAGAGAGTTAGCTTTAGCAGTGCGGAGCGCCTCCGTGATACAGAGGAGAGCAGTCTCAGTTGAATGACTAGTCTTGAAACCTGACTGATTTGGATCAAGAAGGTCATTCAGAGAGAGATAGCGGGAGAGCTGGCCAAGGACGGCACGTTCAAGAGTTTTGGAGAGAAAAGAAAGAAGGGATACTGGTCTGTAATTGTTGACATCGGAGGGATCGAGTGTAGGTTTTTTCAGAAGGGGTGCAACTCTCGCTCTCTTGAAGACGGAAGGGACGTAGCCAGCGGTCAGGGATGAGTTGATGAGCGAGGTGAGGTAAGGGAGAAGGTCTCCGGAAATGGTCTGGAGAAGAGAGGAGGGGATAGGGTCAAGCGGGCAGGTTGTTGGGCGGCCGGCCGTCACAAGACGCGAGATTTCATCTGGAGAGAGAGGGGAGAAAGAGGTCAGAGCACAGGGTAGGGCAGTGTGAGCAGAACCAGCGGTGTCGTTTGACTTAGCAAACGAGGATCGGATGTCGTCGACCTTTTCAAAATGGTTGACGAAGTCATCTGCAGAGTGGGAGGAGGGGGGGAGGGGGAGGAGGATTCAGGAGGGAGGAGAAGGTGGCAAAGAGCTTCCTAGGGTTAGAGGCAGATGCTTGGAATTTAGCGTGGTAGAAAGTGGCTTTAGCAGCAGAGACAGAGGAGGAAAATGTAGAGAGGAGGGAGTGAAAGGATGCCAGGTCCGCAGGGAGGCGAGTTTTCCTCCATTTCCGCTCGGCTGCCCGGAGCCCTGTTCTGTGAGCTCGCAATGAGTCATCGAGCCACGGAGCGGGAGGGGAGGACCGAGCCGGCCTGGAGGATAGGGGACATAGAGAGTCAAGGGATGCAGAGAGGGAGGAGAGGAGGGTTGAGGAGGCAGAATCAGGAGGTAGGTGGGAGAAGTTTTGAGCGGAGGGAAGAGATGATAGGATGGAAGAGGAGAGAGTAGCGGGGGAGAGAGAGCGAAGGTTGGGACGGCGCGATACCATCCGAGTAGGGGCAGTGTGGGAGGTGTTGGATGAGAGCGAGAGGGAAAAGGATACAAGGCAGTGGTCGGAGACTTGGAGGGGAGTTGCAATGAGGTTAGTGGAAGAACAGCATCTAGTAAAGATGAGGTCGAGCGTATTGCCTGCCTTGTGAGTAGGGGGGGAAGGTGAGAGGGTGAGGTCAAAAGAGGAGAGGAGTGGAAAGAAGGAGGCAGAGAGGAAAGAGTCAAAGCCTCTAATGCCTCTAATGCTTAATTAGAGAACAAAATGTGTGATTCTTATCCTTGATAGCGAAGGTCAGAAATCTTTATTAATAATATTTCTCACTTTGAGATGTGAGGGATTAATTAAAATTATAAACTGGGTGGTTCAAGCACTGAATGCTGATTGGCTGACACCGTGGTATATCAGACCGCATACCACTTTGCGTCGTGCCTAAGAACAGCCCTTAACCGTGGTATATTGACCATATACCACACCTCGGGCCTTATTGCTTAAATGAACCATGTCTGCATCCCAAATTAAAGCGCACTACTTTTGACCAGGACCCATAGGGCTCTAGTTAAAAGTAGTGCACTATATATGGAATAGGGTGCCATTTGGGATGGAGTTTGTTTCACTAAATGTCATGTTAACTCAAAGAGTATTAGATCAATGGCCAACAGCACATCTTCTCACAATCTCTGTGTTGCCCACATGCTTGCACAGCACAACACAGGAGTCAAACAACACTCCCACATTTCACAATAAAACACTACAGAGGAAAATTGATAACTACAGATAAGGGGTATATGCTACTGAAGATTATTGCTCATTATTTCTGTGTGTGTGTGTGTGTGTGTGTGTTGTCACTTATCAGAGATGGAGACATTACTGTCTTCAATTGAGTTCAGTTTCCCCAAAATAGTGTTTTCCTCAATGTTCCCTCGATGCGTTACTGCACTATTTGTTCCAACAACAATGCCCCTCAGATGATTGGGATCAGAGTGTATAGATGTTGGGCCACTGTGTGCCCCATCGGTCTCCACCGCTATTATTCACATTCCTGTCATTATATCCCCCCCAAAAAAATGTACAGTCGTCTTTTTACACTCCCTTTGTGTCATTGTTTCACTTTGTATCTGCATTGTTATAAATGGAAAATAATGCCACATATTCCTCTCATTATTGCACACAGTATGATCAGAGAGGTCGCGGTTCCAGGATGATCTTATCATTAAAAAGTCTGGCAGTTTCTTGGGATTCTATGGTTGTGTTCCAAGTTGCACCCTATTCCCTATAGCTTTAGCACATCATAAGAATATTATGTAACATGTATTTTAATACCTGCTGTGTGTGAATGGTCTAATAGACCATGCAGTGCTAGATTGGAACAGCTGAGATCAACACAGGTTATTCCGATATTGTGTGTGTGTGTGGAGTTAACAGAATCACAATTTGTGCTTTGTTGCAAGTAATGTGGCTCGATGAGGACTAAGTATTAGTAAGTGCAGTTACTAATTTGCTACTGAATCCAATGTGCCACAGCACAGGAATTCTGTACTCACCTTTTACTGAACCTAAGGACATTCATCGACACCCCTTCTGTGTGTCTGTCGACGCACATATCAGCCATGTAATTTTCCCCCTTTCATCATATGCCTTTCGTTTTGGACGGACAGAGAAAAGGGATAACCATAACAATTATCTTGATGCAATGTTCAAGTTCATTACAATTTGCCCCATTTTTTTTTTAAATAGCAGATTGTAGCTTCCATCATTGTAATTGTCTGCAGCATTTCCAATCCCTCTTATACAGTGGGGCAAAATAATATTTAGTCAGCCACCAATTGTGCAAGTTCTCACACTTCAACTATGACAGAAAAAATGAGAAAATCCAGAAAATCACATTGTATGATTTTAAGTCATTAATTTGCATTTTATCGCATGACATAAGTAATTGATCACCTACCAACCAGTAAGAATTCCGGCTCTCACAGACATGTTAGTTTTTCTTTAAGAAGTCCCCCTGTTCTCCATTATTACCTGTATTAACTGCACCTGTTTGAACTCGTTACTTGTATAAAAGACACCTGTCCACACACTCAAACAGACTCCAACCTCTCCACAATGGCCAAGACCAGAGAGCTGTGTAAGGACATCAGGGATAAAATTGTAGACCTGCACAAGGCTGGGATGGGCTGCTTGGTGAGAAGGCAACAACTGTTGGCGCAGTTATTAGAAAATGGAAGAAGTTCAAGATGACGGTCAATCACCCTCGGTCTGGGGCTCCATGCAAGATCTCACCTCGTGGGGCATCAATGATCATGAGGAAGGTGAGGGATCAGCCCAGAACTACACGGCAAGACCTGGTCAATGACCTGAAGAGAGCTGGGACCACAGTCTCAAAGAAAACCATTAACACACTACGCCGTCATGGATTAAAATCCTGCAGTGCACGCAAGGTCCCCCTGCTCCAGCCAGCACATGTCCAGGCCCGTCTGAAGTTTGCCAATGACTATCTGGATGATCCAGAGGAGGAATGGGAGAAGGTCATGTGGTCTGATGAGACAAAAATAGAGCTTTTTGGTCTAAACTCCACTCGCCGTGTTTGGAGAAAGAAGGATGAGTACAACCCCAAGAACACCATCCTAACCGTGAAGCATGGAGGTGGAAACATCATTCTTTGGGGATGCTTTTCTGCAAAGGGGACAGGACGACTGCACCGTATTGAGGGGAGGATGGATGGGGCCATGTATCGCGAGATCTTGGCCAACATTTCCTTCCCTCAGTAAGAGCATTGAAGATGGGTTGTGACTGGGTCTTCCAGCATGACAACGACCCGAAACACACAGCCATGGCAACTAAGGAGTGGCTCCGTAAGAAGCATCTCAAGGTCCTGGAGTGGCCTAGCCAGTCTCCAGACCTGAACCCAATAGAAAATCTTTGGAGGGAGCTGAAAGTCCGTATTGCCCAGTGACAGTCCCGAAACCTGAAGGATCTGGAAAAGGTCTGTATGGAGGAGTGGGCCAAAATCCCTGCTGCAGTGTGTGCAAACCTGGTCAAGAACTACAGGAAACGTATGATCTCTGTAATTGCAAACAAAGGTTTCCGTGCCAAATATTTAAGTTCTGCTTTTCTGATGTATCAAATACTTATGTCATGCAGTAAAATCCAAATTAATTACTTAAAAATCATACAATGTGATTTTCTGTTTTATTTGTTTAGATTCCGTCTCTCACATTTGAATTGTACCTATGATAAAAAATTAGACCTCTGTGCTTTGTAAGTAGGAAAACCTGCAAAATCAGCAGCGTATCCAATACTTGTTCTCCCCACTGTGTGTGTGTATGTATACATTTTATTTTTACTATTTTCTACATTGTAGAATAATAGTGAAGACATCAAAACTAAATAACACATGGAATAATGTAGTAACCAAAAAAGTGTTAAACAAATCAAAATATATTTTATATTTGAGATTCTTCAAAGTAGCCACCCATTGCCTTTGACAGCTTTGCACACTCTTAGCATTCTCTCAATCAGCTTCACCTGGAATGATATTCCAACAGTGTTGAAGGAGTTCCCACATATTCTGAGCACTTGTTGGCTGCTTTTCCTCCACTCTGCGGTCCAACTCATCCCCAACCATCTCAATTGGTTTGAGGTTGGGTGATTGTGGGGGTCATCTGATGCAGCACTTCATCACTCTCCTTCTTGTTCAAATAGCCCTTACACAACCTGGAGGTGTGTTGGGTCATTGACTTGTTGAAAAACAAATTATACTCCTAATCGCAAACCAGATGGAATGGCGTATCGCTGCACAATGCTGTGGTAGACATGCTGGTTAAGTGTGCCTTGAATTCTAAACAAATCACTGACAGAGTCACCAGCAGAGCACCATCACACCACCTCCTCCATGCTTCACAGTGGGAACCACACATGCAGGAATCATCCTGCTCTGCGTCTCAGACACGGCGGTTGGAACCAAAAATCTCAAATTTGGACTCATCAGACCAAGGACAGATTTCCACCGGTCTAAAGTCTATTGCTCGTGTTTCTTGGCCCAAGCAAGTCTCTTATTATTGGTGTCCTTAATGGTTTATTCACAGTAATTTGACCATGAAGGCCTTATGCATGCAGTTTCCTCTGAACAGTTGATGTTGAGATGTCTGTTACTTAATTTAGGCTGCAATCTGAGGTGCAGTTAACTAACTTTTCCGGCAGAGGTAACTCTGGGTCTTCCTTTCCTGTTGCGGTTCTCATAAGAGCCAGTTTCATCATAGCTCTTGATGGTTTTTGCGACTGCACTTGAAGAAAGTTCTTAAAATGTTCCAGATTGACTGACCTTCATGTCTTAAAGTAATGATGGACTGTCATTTCTCTTTGCTTATTTGAGCTGTTCTTGCCATAATGGACTTGGTCTTTTACCAAATAGGGCTGTCTTCTGTATACCTGCCCTACCTTGTCACAACACAACCAATTGGCTCAAACTCATTAAGAAGGAAAGAAATTCCACAAACAAACTTTTAGCAAGGCACACTTGTTAATTGAAATGCATTACAGGTGACTACCTCATGAACGTGGTTGAGAATTCCAAGAGTGTGCAAAGCTGTCATCAAGGCAAAGGGTGGCAACATTGAAGAATCTCAAATATAACATATATTAATTAGTTTGATACTACTTTGTTATACATGATTCCATATGTTATTTCATAGTTTTGATGTCTTCTACTATTTTATACATTGTAGAATGATAGTAAAATAAAGAAAAACCCTTGAATGAGTAGGTGTCTGCACTTATGACTGGTACTGTATGTAAATAAGGTATTTCTGTTTTACATTGTATTTAATACATTTTAGAATAAGGCTGTAACGTAACAAAATGTAGAAAGTCAAGAGGTCTGAATACTTTCCGAATGCACTGTATATATGTATATTATTAATATTTAAAATACATTTTTTCTTATATTTTCCTTTATTGTTTTCCCTAACCCTTCCACCCCTCCCCTAATTGGAGTAAACTAATGGACAACAACACTTCTACTACCAGCTTACTATAAATATTTTACGGACACAATATATTTTGTTTGCTTTGAATCCCATCCTTTAGCTACCCTCAACCCCTCCCGTCTATCTTTGAAGACCATCCACCATCCATCTATTTGCCATATATTTTTAACTGTGCTTTTTCACAAGTTCCGAGCCTGTATACATTTGACATTTTATCTTGTTTTTAGTCCCACCCTTCACCTCCACTCAACCCCTCCAATCTATCTTTTAACACTATCCATTTTTTAGTTATATTTGCCATATTTTCCAACTGTACTGTGATGTTTCACAAATGTTCTGAATCTTTCTATTCTCATAGTTTCTACAGATTGTAACATTTGTGCGAAAAGTATTATTATATTATTGATTGACAATGACTTTTAAAATCACAGAGCAGTGCTATTTGCAGAGTTAGCTCAATTTCTTGTTACCATACAGGTACTTCAATGATTTGGTGATTGTGTGGAGTACTATTATCAGGAAGGTATAGGATGAAGAGCCCCGCCCACTGTGCAAACACTCGTTGAATCAACGTTGTTTCCACGCCATTTCAATTAAATAAACGTTGGAATAGTATAGACATTGAACTGATTTCTGTGCCCAGTGGCCTGAGTTTCTCAGTTGTGAGCTAATCATGCAGAGGCACACGCAGTGTAACGACCCCAATAACACTGTGCATATAGTGGAATCATACATTACCCTAATGATGAAATGGAAACAGTTTCTGAAAAATTTGAGACATGCCGACAGATCATTTGTTTGTTCAACATCGTGGGATCTTTTTTTTTGTCTGTAAAATTAATTATGAGAGAACTGGTGGTGGAAAACGCCTTTATGCACAAATATTGATATAAGAACCATCATATCAAAGTTAACTTGGATTCACGCGAGGAAGTGGTGTGTGTGTGGTCCTCCCACTGACTCAAGAAACCATGCAGGTTATTAGGCTAGATGAAATTAATTACAGGGTGCCTGAAGAACTTCACAGGGTGTTGAAAGTGCCCGGTGAACAGGTTGATACTGCTTTCCAATAAATAGAGGTTCTTATTCTGGTACATGATGATCGATGTTTGACTGCCGTTTGACAAATAAAAATATCCTCCCTGTCTCATCCATAATAACATCCTCATGTAGACTAGCCTACACGCACAGTTTACCTGCACTGTATCTGAGAGCTGTTGGCTAAAGTGCACTGTCAACACCAGAGTAGGCACACTTGCTAATAATAACAGTTTTGTGACAACTGACAGTAGAGTTGAAAATGTGATGAAAACACATTGAACTTAAAAGAAGTGAGTTTGGTGGAAACACACCACTGGTGGGAAAATGTGCATATTTTCTTAATGTGGAATTTATAACATTCGCATGGAAATCTGATGGATACCTAGCTACTGGGGTGAAAATGTGGCTGCCATTTTCTTATTCTCTGGCTGCTCATTATCCCAGTGTGAGATAAAGACATACATTTTGCTAATGGTAAACATGAATTTAGCTAATGGCTTTCTTCATTTATTTTGAAAAAGTTAGTCGATTTTCCACAGTAGGCTACAGCCTACTATTCTGCATTGTTCTTAGTCAGTGATTTAATTTCTTAGACATCTTGTCATGCTGTGTGCTACTCGTGTTTAAGGGTAATACTTTGTGAAAGAAGTGAGAGGACGGCTATTATGCTCCTGGGGCAAGTTTAGAATATTTATCAGAATTACTGCGTAGAGTTTCAAGTTAATATACCAATTGCTTTCACAGCCCAAGAGTTCAACTAATAGCAAGGTCACAATGTCCTTGGTAGTAGTAGCCTTTTTTGTCTCCGAGTGTCCGTTTAGAATGGATCCTTCAGACGTACCACAATGGTGATCATAGGGGAATGTTCTTCTTTCGTCTTCAGTCGAGTTTCCTAGACTATTTTACATATACAGCTGCAGACTGTGAATGTCCAGTCTTCACCTTCACTTATCGAGAGTGTGACTGTCTTACCATTTTCTGGTCTCAATGGTTGATTATTCAGGGTACAGCTAGGACCACTTTACACACCGGCAGCAACCCGGCATGTTTTGATAGGCCTATCACGTACATACCCTTAAATCAGTCATCAGCATTCATCCCAGTCATCAGCAACAGAGCATTGGGGTAGGTGCATGTCTGCGCAAATACAATTTATAATTGAATATGGTCAAATGCAAAAATATATTGGTTAGTGCGCACTGCGCCCGGCCCGCCACAGGAGTTGCTGGCGATGAGACAAGGATATCCCTACTGGCTAAACCCTCCCTAACCCGGACGACACTAGGCCAATTGTGCTTCGCCCCACAGACCTCCCGGTCGCGGCCGTCTGCAACAGAGCCTGGGTGTGAACCCAGAGTCTCTGGTGGCACAGCTAGGCTGCAGTGCAGTGCTCTTAGACCACTGCACCACCCGAGAGGCCTAAAAAAACAAACATTACTTTTGAGAATGAATTAAAACAAAGGATTTAAGAAACAGACTTTCAAATGAAAGGAAACTTCTTGGCAGAGAAAAAATGAATGTGGGTTTTGACCAGCCATAAAATAATGCAATATATGTCACAACAGGTGTAAATGTATGGGTTATGACAAGTTATGTCAACTGTTATGAAATATTATGACATGGTTATGACACTGGGTGTCAAGTAAAGTGTTACCGAAAAGTGTGTTCCTGGTATTTGGTTAAAGGGGCAATCTGGTATTCAAACAACAAAGCAGTCACCGCCCACCAGTTTTTTGGTAAGCTGAGGTATGGAACTGGGGAGATGTAACCACTTTCACATTTATAGATGGGGCAATTAATGAATTCTAAAGCTACGAAAACACATGGAAATTTTTATTTTACAGGTAACCTACTTCACTACAGTACTACCACAAACTAGCCAATTGACATGTTCAGATAAAATGTGGCTGAAACCACATGCCATTTGGAGAATAGATTTTTCTGTAGCTCAACTTCTTTGTTGAATACACTCTGTATTCTGATTGAGTCATTAACTATTACTCATACAGGAAACCAAAGCGACCAGAGTGTTATTGGCTGAGCAGTAATGAATGCATTTTCTAGATAAAGGCCATTAATTGGTCCATATAGTATGCATCCAAAATCGCACCCTATTCGCAATATAGTGTACTACGTTTGACCAGAGTTCGATTGGGCCCTGGTCAAAGTAGTGCACTATGAAGGGAATAGGGTGCCATGTGGGTCTCAGATGTAGTGTACTGAAGAAATGACAGGGCACGAGTACAACTAATTGGGTTCTATTAATACAGACATAGAACATGGATATGGTCGGTACTACACACATGGGTTTGAAGTAGGGTCTTTAACCTGGTAAGGGGATAAAAATCTATAATAGCCTAGCTTACATCATAGCCTGGTCTTAGGTTGATCATATGCTATATTATCGCTGAATGTGATTGATTTGGTTGATGTGCATTATGCAATCAAGTGTTTTATTTATTATGTATAATTCATTTTTGGCTCTGCTATCCTGTAAACTGTAACTAGGCCACTCAGGAACATTCAATGTTGTCATGGTAAGTAATTCCAGTGTATATTTGGCCATGCGTTTTTAGGTTATTGTCCTGCTGAAAGGTGGATTGGTCTCCCAGTGTCTGTTGGAAAACAGACTGAGCTTTTTTCCATCTACGTAACATTGCAAAAATCAGAAACTTTCTGTCCAAAAATGATGCAGAAAAATTAATCCATGCTTTTGTCACTTCTAGGTTAGACTACTGCAATGCTCTATTTTCCGGCTACCCGGATAAAGCACTAAATAAACTTCAGTTAGTGCTAAATACGGCTGCTAGAATCCTGACTAGAACCAAAAAATTTGATCATATTACTCCAGTGCTAGCCTCTCTACACTGGCTTCCTGTCAAAGCAAGGGCTGATTTCAAGGTTTTACTGCTAACCTACAAAGCATTACATGGGCTTGCTCCTACCTACCTCTCTGATTTGGTCCTGCCGTACATACCTATACGTACGCTACGGTCACAAGACGCAGGCCTCCTAATTGTCCCTAGAATTTCTAAGCAAACAGCTGGAGGCAGGGCTTTCTCCTATAGAGCTCCATTTTTATGGAACGGTCTGCCTACCCATGTCAGAGACGCAAACTCGGTCTCAACCTTTAAGTCTTTACTGAAGACTCATCTCTTCAGTGGGTCATATGATTGAGTGTAGTCTGGCCCAGGAGTGGGAAGGTGAACGGAAAGGCTCTGGAGCAACGAACCGCCCTTGCTGTCTCTGCCTGGCCGGTTCCCCTTTTTCCACTGGGATTCTCTGCCTCTAACCCTGTTACGGGGGCTGA